>NC_056750.1:93690317-93722817 GCF_019279795.1 Protopterus annectens
ATACTAGTTTAACATGGAATGCAGTCTGTCTGCATAGCTCTCAACTGTGGGCCTATCCACATGATGGCCAGAGGTGTGCCTGTTATGTTTTCTCTGTCTGCCATACAGGTCTTGTGTCAGATATATCACTGGCATTGTGTGTGTTGAGTGCTGTTAGTACATGACTACATCCATTTGTGTTTCTGACTTCATATTCCTGACTAAGGGTATGTTGCAGACTATCCTGTAACACCAGCAACTTTCTCAGTGTATAACAACACTATTTCACATATGAGCCTGTGTTCCGGCCTCTGTCCTCCACCTATATACCAGGCTTTGTCCATATGACATGGAGTAAGGGATTGTTATGTAGTGGCCTCTGATTATGTCATGCTGCCATTCCTGCCATCATTACAGTGCTGTTGTGGCCCCCACACATATTGTGGGGTAGTGTCCATATATATGTAGACTTCATCTGCACAAAATATGTGTGCCCTTTTGCAGTCCAGAGGTCAGTGTATGTAGCAGTGTTATATGCCCCTGTAAGTCCATCTATGGGAGAGAGTTATGCACCATATATAACGTGGGCTGTTACAACATGTGAGGGATATTGGTAGTAAGCCGCCTTAAGGTATATGGCTGTACATTTCCATACATTTCACCTTGGGAAACTTGGTGGCCTAGTGCTTACTGTCATAAGGACTGTTCTGTTTGTCAGTGTGATAGTGATGTTTTCAGTTAAGCATTGTTACGTAACAGATACATCCTCATCGTGGCAGCTTAATTCTTTTCCCGCTAGGGGGTTGAGTACAGAGTGTAATTTGAGGCTGCTGAACTATACATCTGCATTACTTACTGTTGATTGATTGTTATCCTCTGGCCCAGTCTTTCTTTACTGTTGTACTACTCGAAGGCCTTGACCTGGACAGCAACATATATTATGCTTTCAGATTACTGTATAAAATGATCTGCTTGAGAGTTGCATTACTCAGTATGTATTTCAAAGCTATATGACATGGCATATACAACTGTAATAGTACACAAACATTTCTTATGTTTGCAAACTTGTGTGTGATGTCTTATCCTTTGACTTCTCTGTGGGTATATGTTTCAGGCAACAATTGCCTTTTGTATGAGTGCATCTTACACTGTCCATTTGAAAAGGTGGCAACTGTAGGAATACTGGCTGTTCAATATGCTCTGCACCCTCTAAGTATGTATCTTCTTATACATATCTATGTGTGTGTGTAGTTACAGATATATATATATATATATATATATATATATATATATATATATATATATATATATATATATATATATATATATATATATATATACATATATGTGTTTGTGTGTATCTGCATGGTTTACTATTGTTTATTCGAACGGGATTTTCTGTTCAAATGAATGGTAATACCGAATGTAAAAAAAAAATAACTTTCACAATGTCGAACCAAATGCTTGACGCATTTGACTCAACATTGTTGTCGAAACCACCATGTGATAGCCATATAGGAGCTGATGTAAATCAAACTCCTATACAGCTATCACATTTTTGCAGGGGGGCTAGTCCCCCTGCACCCCTCCACCCCCCTAATTATATATTTTAACTCTGAGATCGCACTACAGTGAGGATGTGGATGAATTTCCACACCCCACTGTACCGCGATCACTGTGCAGATAGTCGATTTCCACTTATGTGAATGCAGTTGTGCATTCGCATAAGTGGAGTCGACTATCTGGTGCAAAACTGCCTGTGCGTTCGACATTCTGTTTTTCGACACATTGCAGCCGAAAGAATGTAATTCGCACAAACAATAGTAAACCTATCTGCATATATGTGTGTGTGTGTATATATGTATCTTTGGAATGTTTATTGCTTCCACATTGTACATTTCCTATGGTAGCCAGACTGTACTGCATGATATGTTATTGATACCATCCTGACATCATACAGGTGGGATGGATTACTGTTAACGTCTTTTGGTCATGTTGTGTTGGGTCCTGGGTATGGGGCTTGCAACAGTTGATATTGTGTTGCAGGGCAGATCTGTTTGGCTGTGGGGAAGGGGGTGATATCAATACTTACAAGAGGTATTTAGCTTGGGCCCCCTCACCCCCATTAACGGTGCCTTTGGTCATATATGTATTTGTTATGTTCTCCTTTATATCTATAGATATATATCTGTATATACATACAGAGATATATATACATACAGCTACATGTATAAATACATTTCCTGTACTGTTGAATGACTGTGCTGGATGATATGTTTGTGAAAACATCAGGGTTATGTATATCTGACATGGCTTATTAGTTAATCATTTTGGCTATGGTGTGCCGGGTCCTGGGTTCGAGCCTTGCAAAGGCTGTTTGTTTTGTTGCTGGGCAGAACACGTGCCGTTGGATACAGAGTGATTAAGGCAATTTTAAGCAGTTGTAAGCGGGTTTACACAGGTTTCTGCAAAGGTAAGCACTGCTAACTTCCGGTTAGAGTTTCTTATACTCAGTTAGCTTCTAAATTGCTTAACCTGTGTAGGCATTGCTTACCCCTGCACAAACAAGCTTAAACACGCTTACTGCTGCTTAAAAGTGCTTACTCCTGCTTACCCCCACACTAATTTCTTTAAAATAAATGAAAAAGGGTTAATAGTAAAGTGGTGAAAAAGGGGCACAAAGAGGGAAAGACAGTAGGGAAAATAGCTAGGGATGTGCAGGACAGGTGTAGGGAAGGTCCATAGCTGCCCATTTCTTCTACAGCAACAGCTGTGCATATACACTTATTTGGAGGTATATTTGGACACTCATAATCCTGAGAGAGGGGTGAGGACAACAATAATATGTTAGTGATGCCAATTAGACCAGATCACATGTGTCCAGTGGACATGTGTGCAAAATGGACAGCTATGTATGGGGCAAGATTTTTTTTTGGGAACAGATTGCCTTTTTTTTTTTTTTTTTTTTTTTTTTTAAGGTGAGAGTGGGCTGTTGAGGAGGGATAGTAGGCATATTTGAGGAGGTAGGTTGGGTAGGATAACAGGCAAGACAGACAAGACAGCATACAGAGGTGGTATATCACACATGTGGGGACAGGTGGAAATCGGAAGCCCATGATCCCCCTAGTGGAAACAGTAGGACTGTGGTCCACACCCATGGGCAGTCACCACTGCAACTTCATGGCCCCAAAGGTGGCTGTGCTGGGGGCTGAGTAGGAGGGGCAGGCTGACTCTCTAGTTGCTCCATGCAGCTCTCAAGCTGGTGTAGCAGATCTCCAAACTCCCTGCGGAGCTCGTTATGCACCAGACCCCAGACCTGACGATGGGTGACAGTATCCTGCCTGCACCCGGTCCAAGGGGGCAAGCCATCCCTTGAGGCAGTTCCATCTGAAGGTGGTGCAGGACCAGTGGATGAGGAGGTCCCAGGGTGGGCTCCAGATGTGCTGGTACCCGGTGCCACGACCAGATGAGATGGGAGAGGTGGGTCCGCTGGGACCAGCCTTCCTAAACATGCTATAGTCAATACATTCCTGGATTAGGTATAAGAGCATGCATAGATATTCCCATTAACCTGAAACTCCAGATATGGAACAGTTGCATAGCAAACAGAACACATGAATATATGGAACCACAGTGGCCATTACAATAGCATGCAGGTACATCGATGGCAGCATGCCACTAATGTCAGAGTATTTCAACATGGCACATGCATAGAACAAATTTCAATATTTATGAAACAATAGGACATATGTCCCAAAAGTAGATTTAATACTGCACATACCAGTCGAGTTGTGTATTTAGTTTATTATCGCAGATATGGTGGGGGGAATATGTCAATTAATTCCCTGTAGTTCTCATTACTTTCTTAGGCAGTGCTGTGATCTGTACCTCACAGGTATTATTACACTACCCTATGGCCTTAGTTTGGACAGTGGTATGGATGTAGACAACTATATACATGAACTGAGCTTTAATTGCAGTATACAACTCGTACCTGGTATACCTGTGGAGGTATTGTATGTTAACACCACCTGACTGTTTGTACGCATATTCCCAGATTCCAGGTTGATGTTATGCACATACCTCTCTATCTCTTATTGCACACACTCTGGGCATGTCTTGACAACATGCAGGTGAAACCGGGACATATTTTGACTGTTGCCCTCATAAACCTTTGCTTAGTTGTACAATGACAGGTTTGTTTTGATAGACATTTTCCAAATATTTACAGGCCTGACAGTCAGTTATATGACATTAAATGCTGCCTACATCTCAGAGTTTAGCATGCTGATATGCTAGCAGGACAAGCCAGCAGATATGGGCCAATTCCCTGGACATTCCGGACAGATCTGTACAGTCGAGGGGTATGATTCTGCATACAGCTTACTACCACTCCCAGGATGTGAACCATGGCTGTGTGTGCTAAAATAACAGTTGGGTGTACTATATAGATATTTGCTGTGTATCTTTTCTGTGAATTCATTCTATAAGTCTCCCATGGTTTTACAATCTGACTTTGTAATTCCAATACTCTTATACAGGGTTTCCTAGACAGTTTTATTATGTAGTACTGTGTGGATGACAGTGATGAGTAATGCTTTATTAGTCAGAGATACTGCAACACTAACACTGCCATAGACTACCAGACTAAACAGTACCAGTCCAAGGTTTCAATTTTTAATTTCTAGGCACAATTTTCATATATGACAGACCTGTGGGGGGAATGTTTGTTAACACTACCTGAATGTTGTCATATATATTACCAGATTCCATATTATTATTATGCACCTATGTCTCATGTCTCACTCTGTCACTGCACACACTCTGGTCATAGCTTTACAAAATGGGGGAGGATTTGGGACATACTTTGCTTATTACTCTCATAACACTTTGATGAGTTGCTAGAGTGACAGGCTTGTTCTTATGGATGACAATCAGTTGTATGTCATTATTTGCTGCCAAACTTCTGGAATCATCCCACTGATTTGCAGGGACAGGGGTGACAGGCAAGGGGACTTACAATTATTATCTTGACTTGACAATATCTATCTGGGTGTGGGGGTATGATCTCTGCATACAGCTTACTACCACTCCCAGGATTGAACTACCATGTGTGTGTGTAAAACTAACTTATCACTTTCACTTGTACAATATGACCTCTTGTGATTACAACAGTCATATACAGACATTCCTACACATTTTATTTATGTAGCACAGTGTGGGTAAAATGCTTAATACAACAGTACTATTAAGAGATTGCAACACTACATTACCATATGATACCAGAGTAAACCCAAGCAGTCCAGCAGTTAGACATTTATTGTCAGGCTGTTAACCTTTTATTTACATACAACCTATATGAGACTCTTATTGCCATATTGTCTGGTTTATTCAGTACATGCCATACACAATACAGGTTTTATACTGGCAATTAACTTTCTACTACATTTATATTTATTTCTTATGACAGTACATGCAAGAGTATTACTAACCTGCCTCACAATGCAACCTCTGCAATCTACAGGCATGGGCTTCCCGGTTCACAGCCCACTCGTCTGCCTCTGTCAAAGACATAAGAGAAATATTTAGCCATACCTATCCATAATATACATGAGCTGGCAATTATTAAACAGGTAGTAGACTGATACTTACAGATGGCTGGGACATCACCCGTCTGCCTAGCCTCTTGGATCCACTGATCCAAGAGCTCCCTCTTTCTCTGCTTCAGGTCGGCATAGTGATGCTTGACCTGCTCACCAGTTTGAGGTTTGCCAGTGGCACTGGTGAGGTTACAGGCGAGACGGTCCCAGGCTTCAGCTTTATATTGGGAACCCTGGTACTGGCCCTGCAGCAGTCTCTGGTCATGGTCTTTAACAAGGAGTCCTGCCATGACTTTGGACTCCTGGATGCCCAAGCACTGCACTCAGAAATGCACTCCTTCTCCCACACTGATCATAGTGCCTACAGGAGGAAGTTGCAACCAGTTATGAGATGTATTCCCACCGGTGGGGTTTAAATAGGGCTGATTTCCCACAGTTTGCTGTGATTGGATGGTTTTGAAAATGCTAAGCTATGGGCAAACCTGCTTACCTAAAGTTGGCATTGCTTAAAGGGGTATACCAATGGGCAAACTGATTTAGCTGGCCTACACATTGCTTACACCTAGTAAGCAGGGCTGTGCAATACTTAGCTTTGCTTAATTTTTAATTTGCATACTATTTGCTGTTTGGCATTGATTTATTATTCATTACATGTTATATATGTGTTTGGTATCCATGATTCATGTGTACGTACACTGTATGGGGTCCTTGCATTTATTAGGGGATTTCAGTACTTTATTACAATGACACCTCACATCTGGACTTAATGCAGTACTCCAGCTCACATATTTATGTTATGTAGTAGGTTATACAGCATAAAACTGTATATAGATTCCTGTCACATGTTAAGTTTGATTTTCCTATAGTGAGGATCTGTTTGGTGATACCTCAGCCTTATGTACTGGTGTGATGGCTTACTGGTTAACTACTGTGACTATAGTGTATAGGGTCCTTGGTTCAAGACCAGCAAGGGTGGTTTATTTTGTTGCTGGGCAGAACAGCGGTTGTTGGATATAGATTGAGTAAGGCATTTTAAGCAATTGTAAGCGGGTTTGTGCAGGTTTGCACAATGGCAAGCAATGCTAACTTCCGGTTAAATATGGTTACAGAGGGTTAGCTTCAGTATTGCTTAACCTGTGTGCAAATTGCATACTCCCATACAAACAGGCTTAAACCTGCTTACTCCTGCTTAAATATGGATACTCCCACTTACTACTTCTTAATAGTGCTTACTCCCGCTTACCCTCACACTAATTTAGACAGAAATGTAACATGGTTCTTGCGAAGGTGGTGGATTTGGACAGTCTATGGATTTATCATTCATTACACATTGTACCTTTGATTTGTATCCCTGATACATGTGTACATATACTGTATGGGGCACTTCTCTTTATCTGTGGATTTTACAACATTATTACAATGACACCTCACATCTGCATTTAATGCAGTACTCCAGTTCACAAATATATGTTATTTAGTATGTTATACAAAAAAAATGTTGTTCATGAAGGGATTTGACATGGAAAATGGAATTGACTGGAGTGAGAATCGATCCGGGAATAACTGCTCGTAAGGTGAATGCTCTGACCTATTGCACTATTGCGGGCAAACCCGCGCACCTACAGTTAAATTTAATCTGTTTGATAAAAAAAAGTGTTTATATTATTATATTTTAAATAGTGCTCTTAGAAACTTAGGAGGGGGTGTTGCTAGGGTAACAGGATTTGTTTTTATGTACGTTTTCGGATGGTTTTGATGTCTGACACTCGTAGGTTTGCCATTATTTCAGATGATATCATCCCAGTGGTTTGGCAGGGTAAATGAGGGACAGGCCAGACGTATGTGCCACATATCTGGGCATTCTCACATTGATCTATGCTGTTGGGGGTATGCAACCCCCTATGAATGGTCTCGCTCATTGTAATTGCCAAACGGTAGTTCTTGACTGCGGGAGTGTGTATATTGTGAGAGCTCTGCTCTCAGACATGCCCCCTGCACTTGTCCACACTCTGTGTCCATTTAGGAGCTGAGGCAGTGCGCCTTCATTACTATGCATGGCGTGCTGCAGTGCTGCTCCTAAACGGTCGCTTCCATACAGGAATAAGCTATTCCTGCATGGACCTTACTGAATCCCAGGGAGAGAGTAGGAAAGATAGATATAATTTTATATACATATATATCTATTTATATATATATATATATATATATATATATATATATATATATATATATATATATATATATAAAACAGAGAGAGAGAGAAAATGAGAAAAACAAAGGACCGACAGAAAGAGAGAAAGCAGCACTGGATAGAGTTTCTTTGTTTCAGGTTAAATATTATTTACAATAATGAAATTAAAATTTTGTGCATTCTTGTTCATTTTAACTGCTATTTAATTACTGCTCAAATTAAAATCTCTTAAAGATGTACATCAGTTCTTGATGGTCCACAGCCTTAGAATGCCAGTTTAGGTCAGGCTATATTGCAACTTTTAGTACATCCATGCACTGTTCCCTAGTGCTCCTTCTGTATCCAAACATAGGCTTTTGGTGTTCCTGGAATAGATTGTCTCAGGTTCTGTTATTGTACAACTTGCTCTGGTGAAGCTTCTCCAGGAGTCTGGCCTCTTGTCATGAAAATCCCTCTCTTGTACAAGTACACATCTCTGCCTCTGCTTACTACAAGACTATATATTACCTGATATGGTATGCAGCTATTAAGGTTTACCTTGAAGTTCTGTTAATACAGCACCTGCCACCAGTGTTTCTGATTTCTGAGAGAACACTGTGCCACAATAAACCCTCACAGTAGGGAATCCAGTACTATACTGAATAGGTGAGTTATCTGACGAAGATAACTCATTAGCGTTCATGTTGCTATTGCCAGGCTTATGTCTGACTGTATAATTACATGGATAGTGTGCCAAAGCTCATCAGAAAATGATGTTAACAGCTGTTTACCCCAAAAACCATTGTAGGAGTACATGGCCATTTACTAGAAACTACAACTTAGTCCCACTTAATACTGATACAGTCTTCCTGTATGACAGAGTAGCTTGTCTCAGTCCTACTTAATGTTCTATTGTGGCAGCTGACAGGGTTCCTCATATTCCCCACCATCTGCCTCCTGGCACACTTCCTAGCCCTTCTTGAAATGCACTGATGTGTACAATCAAGGGTTAATCAAAGCTAAGACTGGTTCTGAACACAAAATAGTGCTTAGTTGGTTAAAGGTCACATCTGCTGCTGTGGTTCACCTTATATGTAAGGGGACCTTAAAGACTGTCAGGGGAAAGGCTATGGTAACAGAAATGGAAACTGTATGGTACCCTGCTAGCCCTAAGAAATCTTTCATTTGATGTTAGTTACTGGGTATAGGTCAGCAGTCAGTAGCTTCTATTTCATCTGTTTATATTTGCTTCTTGTCGATAAAAGCTTACATTTCGCAGCATTAACTGCAAGTCCTGCTTGTTTCACAGAGTCCAGCACGACTTGTATTTTGGCAGCATTGGACTATGAATCCTCTGAATAGATGAACATGTCATCAGGGTACACAGCTGTTTATGACATGTGGGGTTTTAGATCATGACCCTTTGAAAGGTGGCAGGAGCTCTTTGAACTCCAAAGTGTAAGACAACATAATGAAAAAGACTTTCAGGGGAGGAGATTGTAGTCATCTCATTGGTTTCAGGAGTGAGCGGAATCTTCCGGCACCCCTTGGTCAAATCTAGCATAATCAGAAATGTTGGCATTTTAAAAAAAAATGTTTCCCTTTAACACTTACACTCCAAATACATGAAAACAAACTATAAAATTAAACCACTTGGATCCGCCAAAGTAAAAAGGCTTTTGTGATTTTAAACAACTAGCACCTTTCCATTCCTCCTTCAATAGTCAGTTGTCTTGCTGTTTGACCATTGAAAGGGTAACATCAAGGTACTATTTATTTCAAATAAAGAAAACCTTTTGAATCTGGCAGACTACAATGCTGCAATTTTATAATCAGAAACCTTGGTTTGCCTAGCCTGTGAGGTTATCTAGTCTGTGCACTGCACAATTGTAAAATTTGGATATTTCATTCAACTTTCGGAAATCATCTAGTTTGGTGATAAACACAGTTAGACTGTTGCATTCATAAAAAAAATCATTCTATCTACTTCCCTTATTGCTTTCTTGTGAGATTCTGCCCTACACAGTTCTAGATTTACTTGCTTCCCACCGTAGTTTCATAATGATGCTGAATTAAATCTGTTTGCCCATGTAACTTAGTAAAAAAGCTGTATTTCTCAGTAGTACACCCACACATGCACACACACACACACACACACACACACACACACACACATACAACCACACGCACACACAAACACATGCACACACGCATACAAGTGCACACACGCACACACACACACACACACACACACACACACACACACACACACACACACATATGCATGCACAACACACACACACACACACACACATATGCATGCACAACACACACACACACACACACACACACACACACACACACACACACACACACACACACACACACACACACATGGTTTACACTGAAAACCTTAAAAGTGCATCGGTCGACCAGCATATGATCAACTTGCAGTTTTCAAGTCAGCAGAATGTCGAACCGAAATCGATTGACTACACTACAGCAAACAGGTAGTGTAATTCAAACATTTCGGTTCGACATTGTGCAGGGGAATCGCAGTTCATTGAGGAACAGGGAATTAGCCCATTTCCTCACTGAAGTGTAATCTCAGAGCTGGTATATGTAATATGCAGGGGGTGTAGGGGCGCAGCACCCTGCAAAACAGTAGAATTAACGTACCATTGACTGTACAGTTTAATGGTATATTAATGTGCATAGCAGGGGTGAGTGATATCACCTCCTGTTGTCGAATACATCGAACCATGGCTGTCAATGTATTCATTTTTGCTTTGGATTAATTTTCAGCATTCCGAATTGCACATTTAGAGTCGACATTTTAAATGGTTTTAAGCACTTGGGCTTCAGGCCAGTTATTTTACATTAAGAAGGTTCGTGGTCTGCACTCTTGTGGGAGAAGAGGCTGGACTCTGCCCTTCTGAGCTGGGAATTTCTGGTTAGAGATTTATAGTGCCTGAATATTTGAACTGTATCTTACTGAAATTGGTACACCTTGTTTGCTGTAGCATAGACTAGATCCAGGCCTGCTGAATCTAGCTTTGTTTATATGCTTGTTGTTTGTTTGCTTGTTATTTTCCTGGAACGCTAATTCCACCTAATACGCGGCTTCTCAGCACTTCTGTGGATCACTAGTGATATCTGCATTATTTACTGTACTTATTTCCTTGTTTCACTTGAAAGAAAGTTACTGTTTGTCGTTTTTGCATTTAAGTTACCTGTAACACATTGCACTTAAGTTACCTGGCACTTGATCACTAAAGCAATTATATAAGTCAGCACTAAAAATTAAAAGCACTACACCCTCACTCCCCACTGGCCCTTGTTTTCAATTATTAAGGAATTCCCAATATTATTCTAGCATGTCCAAAGGTCAGTTGTCAATCTCCTCTCCGGTCCAGCTGGTGAATCTGGGAATCTTGAGGCAATGTTACAACTGCCTCATGTACACAGACAACCCTCTCCTCCTCCCAACAAATTCCAACACATGTGAGAGATGCAACCATATAGCCAAACTGGAGGCTAAGCTCTCTCAACTCAGTACTGGCATAACCAGTCAGGAGGAGAAGGAAACCACACTCACTACAATTCCAGTCTCACATAGACCTACCATGACAGCAAACCAAACACATAATCACACAAAACATACTGAGGTTCTAAATAAAGATCTGCCTAAGCAGCAGAGACCTCCAAAGCAGACACCCAAGCAACCGCTACCCCAAAACAAAACATGTGCAACACATATCTCACAAAGCCAGTGTGCCGAACAGTCACAGCCCTTAAGACTAAACAACACACCTGATACACTTGTAATAGGTGACTCTATCGTCAGGCACACTGACGTCCCACTCACCAGGCTGAACAAGGAGAGGGTCACGGTGAGCAGCCTGTCGGGCGCTAGGATCTGCCACATAACACAAGCACTCAGGTCACTCCAAGGCAAGTACAAATATGACTCAGTCATTGTCCATGCTAGTGTGAATGACCTGAGACGCACTCCCTGGACTACATGAAAAGAGACATAAAGGAGCTCTCTGAGCATGTAGCCCAGGCCAGTATGACCCTGACCTTGAGTAGCATCTTACCCTCACCAAGAATGATGCCACAATATGAAGACAAGATGATCAATTTCAACAATTGGCTTAAGTACTGGTGTCATTCAAAGGGGATCTAATGCCTGTCAGCTTGGGATGATATGCTCGACAAGCCACGATGCTTCGCTAGGGACAGCTTGCACCTGTCATTCCTGGGCTTTGGATATTGGCAAAGGTTCTTGCTACCCCATAGTGCCTTTTTAGGCAAGGCTCAAAAGACAAACCCACCTCCATAGGTATCACAAGGGATAAGAAACTAAGAGTAATGCTACTCAACGCCAGAAGTCTAAACCTCAAGATGCATGCATTCAAACTCTCCTTAGCATGGAGAACATCGATATCTGTGCAGTAACAGAAACCTGGTTCAGGGCTCCTGAGAGCACCCCAGCACTACCAGGTTATACCTCATACATGCTTTTCGCCCCAAAACTTGGACCGAACCACAAAAGGAGGGGAGTATCGATATTCATCAAAGATACCCACACCTCCAGGTTGGTGGCAAAGCACGAAGCATCAGAGACTATCCATGTGCAACTAACAGTGGGTAAAACTACTTTCCAGTTTATAGCCTGCTACAGACCACCCTCCCAAACCCAGGAACCCCACTCGGCCTTCCTGAGAACACTGGAAAATATGAAGGTCTCTCCAAACACCATTATATTGGGCGACTTCAACTAACCAAACATTGACTGGGAGCATTACTCTAGCTCCAACACCCTAGCCCAAAGGTTCCTAGAATTTATAAACTCAAATGCTATGGAACAACTTGTTACCACTCCCACAAGAGGAGAAAACATACTGGACCTGATCATCACCAACATGGGGACTCTATGCTCCAGACCAGAAGTGTATCAATCACTGGTAAGATCAGACCATAAACTAATCTCACTGGATATCCACATCCCGACCCCACCCCCTGCCCAGAAAACCACAGTGAAAAACTTCTCTAAAGCAAATTTCACACTCCTCAAAACCGAGGTGGAATCCTTCAAAGCCCCCAGGCCTGTGGAAAATATGGCCCAGACTGCAGAATCCTTTATAAACGCATTCTATGAACACCTTCAGGAATGCATGGATCATGCAATCCCAAATAAAACCAAGACCCAATCCTCCAAAGGCAGACGTCCTGTCTGGTGGACCCCAGCCATAAACAAACTATACAATAGAAGGAGGAAGCTACTAAATGATAGAGCAAAATCCCAAAAAGATAAGGCATCACTGATCAGTATTAGCAAAAAACTACGGGCACTCATAAAATTGTCTAAGGCCAGCTTCGAGAGAAAAATTGCACAGGACACTAAGGATAATCACAAGGCTTTCTTTAGTTATGTTAGGAACCTGGGTGGTAATTCCCAGATATGCTCAGAATTAGTCCAAAATGATAAAAAATACACTGAACCCACAGACATTGCCAACATCCTAGCTGACAGGTTCAGCGCAAACTTCTCCCCCCCCCTCCCCACCAAAAGGGCAAATATCTATCCCAGCAGAGTGCTGCCCCCCCTGACATCTCAGATGCTCAGGTAAGAGCCGCCCTCTCCAAAGCAAAAAACACAGCATCAATGGGACCAGACAGTGTCCCGGGCTGCATCCTACATGAACTCTAAGAAGAGCTAAACCCAAACATAAAACTACTGTTCAATCTCAGCCTTACTACAGGATATGTGCCCAAAGAGTGGCATACAGCAACAGTGGTCCCACTCCATAAAGGTGGTGCCTCAACGGATCCTGGAAACTATCGCCCCATAAGCCTGACTAGCTTGGTCTGCAAAGCTATGGAAAGGATCATCATGGACCTCATAAATAAAGATATTGGGGACCTACAGACACTGGATCCTACCCAGTTCGGCTTTGTTAAGGGCAGATCCTGCCTCTTAAACCTGGTTGATTTCTTTGAAACAGTCACCAAGGCCATTGACAAGGGGAAGGTGGTCCACACAGCCTACCTGGACCTCACAAAAGCCTTCAATACAATACCCCACTCAGGCATTATAGATAAGCTCACCAGCTTAAATATAAACCCCTATGTCACTAGATGGATTGCAAACTGGCTCAAGGACAGAACCCACATGGTTAGAATTGCTGGAGCCATGTCAGACTCCAAACCAGTTACAAGTGGTGTCCCACAAGGCTCAGTCCTGGGACCCCTCTTGTTCGGTATATATTTCTCAGAGGTACAGGCCAACATGGAAGGACTGTGGCTGACCAAGTTCGCAGATGACTGCAAACTGGGTGCCATAATCGACTCTCCAGCCGACACAAGCATCCTCCAAAAGGGCCTCATAGAAACAGACAACTGGTGCCAGAGCCATGGCTTCAAGCTAAATGCCAAAAGTGTATAGTCATCCCTTTGGCAAAACAAAGTGCCCACAAATTACCACATAGGTGGTAATCCATTAAGTACAGAAGAAGTAATTAGGGACCTGGGGACCCAAGTTGATAGCAATCTCTCATTTGACAACCACGTGGCCAAAGTGGTTAGAAAAACATTTTATATAGCCCACCTAATCATGAAGGGATTCACATCTAGATCAGGGAGGTCATTGTGCCTCTTTACTCATCCCTCATCAGGCCCATAATTGAGTACAATGCCCCTTTTGGGATGTACCTTACCAGACACCTGCAGCAACTGGAAAGACCCCAAAAGTACCTCACCAAGAGGAACAAAGGGCTCAAACAGATGCCATATGCTGCCCGGTTAAAGAAACTCCAGCTCTACTCAGTGGCATGCCGCCTGTTCAGAGGCGATCTGTGCCTGACATATAAAGCCATGTCCAACCCAGAATTAATGGACATGTTGCACCTCAGAAAATCCAAATCCCATCGAGCTACTCGCCGAGAGACTTGAACCTCAGCACTGAAATAAATAGGACATGCTGGAGGGACAGATTCATAACCCAGAGGCTCCCTTCACTCTGGAATAAAATCCCAGTCCAGGTTAGGCAGAGTCCCTCATTGACTCTCTTCAAGAGGAATCTTGATGAGTGGATGAGAGATCGTAGGTTTACCCCGGGTATCACTTCTGTGTCACTGTTAGACAGAGGCACAGTATACTAACCTCAAAAAAGGGCATAGCAAAATAAATTTAAAATGGGTGGCGAAAGCCAAACACATTCTGGCTAGGCTTATAAATGCCCTAGGGTAGATAGCCTAGTATGAACCTATGAACCTATGACAGAAGCATATTCGAAATGCCAATAGGAAACACACATATAGGTTCATAGGTGTTTACCTGGCTAATGACCACAAGGGCCTTTTTAAGCTAGTCATGCATCCCAATTCTCTGACAAGTTCTGATACCCTTGATATATGTAAGCAGGGGTTTGGGAGATGAACCATTTATAGGTTACCTGAGTACATTAGTGACTTAGGTGCCTAACCAGGGATGAATTTCCAGTTTCCCATCCAATTTTCCAAGTTGCACTTGTATTAGGTTAGGTAAGAACTCTGCTTCACATAGATGGGGAGCCTGATCTATAGACACAGTAGTCTCTGGAAAACATACCTATCTCTCCAACAGGACCTATTTATATCACAGGCAAGGTTTAAGTCTTTAGAATGGGTAATTCTGGTACTGTTTATTTTGCGGATATGCAAGAGATCCATCAGAGTGGGGTCTGACAATGCCCCTGTATTCCAGTCATACATCTCCCCTCAAAAGCCTGTAGGAGACATAATACAGGGATAGGGCCTTGAGACATTCTGCATAGGACATTTTACTTACAGCCTGTATTCTTTTAGTGAGGAACCTCTATGGAAGTCCCAGTTGTTGGATATGCTTGGTAAGGTACATACCAAAGGGAGCATTATACTCAATGACAGGTCAGATGAATGCTGAATACAGTGGAACAATGACTTCCTTGGACTTAGATTCCATACCTTTGTCTATAAGTTGTGCAATATAGAATGATTTCCTCACCACTGTAGACATGTGATGATCAAAGGCTAGATTACTATCTATGTCTGTCCCTAAGTCCCTGATTACTGGATCAACTCTAAGGGGTGTGTTGTCAATATGATAGTTACCAGGGATGGATGACTTCCCAAAGGATACTATTATGCATTTCTTGACAAGGATATATATATATATATATATATATATATATATATATATATATATATACATATGGGTCTATGTCAGATAATCAACTGCCACATTACTGACGTTCAAATAACCGAGACGAAAATAAAGAAACTTCAGAAACCCAAACAGTGAATGTTTACTAGGGTAAGCAAACACTTGGCTAACTTGCCCTGTTCGCCACTGTAGTACAATCCGAGAGTTGGTATATTTAGTTAGGGAGTGTGGGGGATGTAGTTCCCCACCTAGGTGGATTTTACTTACCTTGGCATGAGTTTCGTTGACAGTTGGCCATGTATTTACTTACCTGGGTTTCTGATGTTTCGTTAATTTTCATCTTGGTTATTTGCACGTCAGTTATGTGGCAGTTGATCATGTGAAGTAGACCCATATATATATCTATATATATATATATATATATATATATATATATATATATATATATATATATATATATATATATATATATATATATATATATATATATATATATATATGCTGTTTCTTGCTTCTGGGCTTTAGACAACATTTGACTACTTCAGCAGTATGGATAGAATTTGCTGCTACCTAACTACAAAAGCATCAGCCTCCCCCACCCCAAACACACAGTTTTAAACTCTGTGGCATCTAGATCCCCAGTAAATTGCTTATAAGTCCAGTAGACTTGCCTAGAAGTGCACAGTCATGAGTTATGCTTACAAACTAGTGAAATACCTAGTCTAATTCTGATTCTTAACGTCTTGTTTTGTCCCCTTATAAAACACACTTTTGAGTTTCATTAAAGCATTTCACTAAGGCATTAGGTCTTGCTTTTTAAGCAGAACTTCATTCAGTGATTTCTTTTGCAGCTTTTACTACCATGTTTGAATGATTAAATGTGCACCTGTCATGTTCTAACATAACCTATGTAATTAACAGCTACTCAGGACAATGTTTCTGTTCTGTGAAATAGCCACAGTGCCACAATGTAAAATAAATATATAATGTATAGTGGCATGTTGGTTCTAATAAATGGGTGATGCGTCTTCAAAATGTGTACTGAAATATGAATCATGAGAACACTCTCACAGCTGTTGGATAGGTAAATGCTATCTATTAGCTGGGCACCAATTACCAAGTAAAGCTGTAAAAAAGAAAATGGCTAGGAAATCTAGAATTAATGAAGTTTGTTCCTGAAATGGAGATCCCAATAGAGTGATCTGGAGTTTTCTCAGAGCACCAAAGAGGGGCGAAGTATGGCAGTCCAGTCAAGGTGTACTAATGGGGTTATATTTGTTAAAACGTATTTGGAATACAGAGCTGTGACTGGTCTGGCTCTGACCTAGATTATGGGATTTTTAAAGACAGCATATTTCTTGAGCAGTTGTGACAGTCTGTACTTTGTACTATTGCTAATGAAAAGAAACAACAGAAAGTGTTCAGTTTCATTTCTTTCCAAGTAAGCTATTTTGATTTTACCACGAGTCTCTGAAAAATTAACCTGTGTTTCTATCCAAAATAGTCTATTTTGATTTTACCCCAATTCTCTGGAAAATCAGTCTGGGTTTAATAAGTGTCTATTTTAACTTCACACTAGTAGAGAACATAGATAACTGGCCAAAGACCTGGAATTTTGTTGATCTTCCCAGTGCCTTTGATGTCACGCACAAAGCATATTTAGGCTACTATTTTCCCTACAGCACTGTAATTGTTGTGTGACTACTCTGGTTTTCTGATTCCCTCAGCAATGAATGACTTACCATAAAGACTTGCAGAGTCACAGATGGGGACTGAATAAAAACTGGTTGCACTGGCAACCCTCAAGAATGCGCTTACTAAGAAGAAACTAGCTAGACATGATGACCTGAACGCCTATGTTCTGTTTTCTAACTGCTATGCCACGGCAGAGGAATGCGACCATGATGACAGTGTATAAACACAGTCATCTCAGTTAACAAGAGATGAACTTGAAAAAGTGTATTAGCATAGAAGAAACTAATTATGTGGATTATAACAAACTTAAGAAAGACATTTTGATTTTGGCTGCTATAATTCATGTAGCACAAACAAAAACATTTTATCACTATACTTAATGCTGATAGACTGTTAAGAGCATATATTAAAGCTTTGGCTAGAATCTGATAGCGAAACTAAATTGAAACTGCAAGAAGTATTAGCTCTGGAAAGGTTGAAAGAGGCTTCCCTAACAATACAGGAAGATGGGTGCTGTAAAGTGATCCAAAGAATTGTGATAATCTAGTCATTGAAGTGGAACTCTGTTTAGTTAATGATGGAATGTGCAACATTTTCTGATTCCTTTCTTCAAAAATGTAGTAAGAAATGTGTTTTTTTTAAACAAACCACAGCATATGTGTGAATAGGGTCACCTTGCTAAGTTCTGTGCTGCTAAGTCTGAAGAGGATGTTATTAGTAGAAATGTGAAAACTGAAAAACATGCCTTAACTGAAGTTTTTCCTACAGAGTATGATAAATTAGCATTTAAGACAACTGAGTCAGCAGTGTGGCATTAAGTTGCAACTAAGCTGAAAAACTGCCCCTTGGTTTTACAGCCATTTTAGCATCTGGAATCATGACTACCCTTGTCAAGTATTCCTTGGTTTGTAGGCATAAGATTGATGATAACCAAAAATAGATGACAATATGCATACTTAGTGTCAGAAAAGAGTATTCCCTTTCACATCTAGAAATTAGACATTTCTCAGGAAACTGTTACATCCCATGACTGTTTTTTTCTAGAAAACCTGTTAAATCCTGTGACTGTAATCTCTGATTTGACCCATGATGTAATACTATGAAAATATTCTCCATGTTTTAAAGCTTTATTGACAGAATGGGGCAGACTGATACACTTAATAAGAAAGAGCAGAGCAGTATACCTACCTCTGCACCTTAATAATGGAGGGGGGGGGGGAAGCAGTGACACTCATGTAGAGATCCAGAATCATAACTAGGAGAAGAGTTAGCAAAGAAGCTAAAAGGGAGCTACAATTCATCTGTGGTTAGACAGTAAAAAGGATCCTGTCTGTTTGTAAGAATCATGTCCCAAAGATGGAACAAAAAACTATGAAAGAATACCATCCTAGTATGCTGTACCTACTAAAACTGGCAATGCCCATAATAAGGGAGCACATACACAGAGCCCAAGAAATACAACAAAACATTTTAATAAGAATCCCTGACACAGAGAATTTAAACCAGGAGGCCAGATATTAGTGCTAACACCATCAATGGAAAACAAATATTTGATGAAGTGACAGGTGCCATTTGAGGTGACAAAGAATAAATGCAGTGAATTATTAACACAGCCTAGAAAATAGATGACTGAGTAAATCTTGTGCACTGATGTACTGAAGCCATTAAAGGAAGTAAATAAAAGTGCAGAGAGCTCCATATGTGAGAGACCACAGAATGTCTAGCTTAAGTACAGCTAAGGGGTCCTTGTCAGAAGTACAAAAGCAGAAAGTGACTGAATTGTGTCACTGAAAAATTGTGTTCTCAGAAATGCCTAGGAGAACTAAACTAAATGAACATAAAAAAGGGACAGCATGTGGAGAGAAAGTTAGACCAAGATATTATAATCTGGACAAAGCCTGACATAATGGAGGGACAAATGCCCAAAATAAGTACACATTTTAAATATTGCTCTTATAAACATTGAAAATAACAGGATTTGTGTTAGCTTGCATTTTCTAAATAATATGAAGTCTGAAACTCAAATGCATGTCATTATTTACTGACTTTAATCCTTAGGTCATCCCAGTGATTTGTCAAAAAACACAAATTTTTGTGAGGAACAGATCAGAAATATGAGGCAAAAATCTGGATATTCTGTGAAAATCTGTATAGTTGATTGGTATGTTCCTGTGTTTGATTTAAGTATCAGATTCTGTAATGACTTTAGGATATTGAAGTTTGATAGATAACCCATGCCCAGAATACAAAAGTTAACAGAAAACATAGAAAAGGATAGACACTTGGCAACATTTGAATTAACAAAGGAATACTGTCTCATACCACTTATCCCCCCCCCCCCCATTTAATGGAAAAAACAGCCGTTGAAACCTTTGTTGGCAGAGGTCAAATACTTAGGATACCATAGCTAGAAAAAAATACAGGCCATAAAAAAAGCTAATAACCTCCACTAAGATACAGGTAAAAGCACACCTTGGCTAGGATTTATAATAAGTTTATGCCTAACATTGTATCTACTGAATGACAGATATAAGAGGGAAAGCTGCTGTTAAAGTATGATGCTCTCTTAGGGTTGGTAGATTAATGAGCTAAACACATCCTATGTTCTAAACCTGTGTTTTTGACTTCTGATTTTATTAAATTATTTTACCCTATGTACTGACACATCAGAATGATATGTGGGGACAGTGCTACCCCAAGACATTCAAGGTAAGGAGCAACCTATTTGCCTATTCAACAGAAAGCTGAGAATTCATAAAAAAGATAATCCACAATTGAAAGAGAGTGCGCAACTATAAAGTGGTCCTTATATGTCTCAAAGTATCATTTGGTAGCCAGTCACCTTAGTGTGATAATGGATCATCCTGTACTGCCATGGTTAACTAGGCAAATCATCTGTAATAGGTAATTGTGTCATTGACACTATCTCTCCATCCCTTTTAATATCCAATTACTCAAAGGTTCCACCTAGCAATCACAATGATTATGAATTGTTGACTCCAACCACCCCCCATACTTGTGCTGGGGTAATTATGACATACTGATACCTAGTAAATGAGTAATATGCCTCTAAAATGTGTGCTGCTGTGTGGAGTGGGGTGACACTCCCATAATGTTTAGTTTGATAAAGACTATGAGCTGGATTCAATAAACCCCACATGATTTGGTCATGACGTGTTCATGTTGTGGCAAAATGTGCATACAATAGTGCACTTATTTGTATTCAGTAAACAGATCTATACTAAATGCAGAGCTGCACAAACTAGGTAAACATTGTGGCATTCTAATTAGTGCATACATAGCTGAATTATATGCTAATCAACCAATCTAAGATAGTGCAGGTATTCAGCAAGCTATGAAGAAATTGTGTATGTTCTGTGTAGCCATCTGCCCTGTACTCCATAACCTTTTGAAATACAGCCACAGAAACTACATAGGAAAGAAAGAATGTAAGGGGCTGCTGCAGCTCTTCTGCATGTGTATGTGCAACAGGCTCAAGTCTATGCTGCTACTGCTGCTAGACTTCTTGCAAGGAGGATGTTGGTATTTAGACCCTGTTTAACTATTCATGAGCTGCATGAAGTGGAAATAGTACAGCACTAAAGGGTAGATAGAGACACACAACAGGAATTCTGCAACCTCTGTCATCCTCACCTGAGACAAGGGCAAAAAGGGGAACCCATATTGGTGGAGAACAAGCCTGAGGACAGAGCTAGAACTATGCAGGAGTTCTACCCCATAGCAAACATCTTGGGGGTGATACACTGCACCCATATTGAGTTGAAATCACTATCCAGAGGAACAGGGAACAGTCTATATTGACAGAAAGGGGTTTCACTCCCTTAACTGACAATGTTAGGGGATTCATCCTGAATGTGTGCACTTGCATCCCCTATATTTATCAAAACTCCCATATCTGGCACACCTCACAGCTCATCCAGAGGTTTTCTAGGGGAGATGTCCCACAAGGCCATTTAATGGGGGATGCAGGGGATGTATTTGAACCATAGCTGATGACACCCATCAGAAATGCACACCCACCCACAAAGGAGCGCTACAGTGTGGCACACACTCAGACAAGAAACATCATAGAGCTTGTGTTTTGGCTGAAGTCATGGTTTTGGTGCCTAGATACACCGGGGTGGGTGGAGGGGGCTCTGCAGTAAAATCCCAGCCGTTGTTCCAAAATTATTACAATCTGTGCTATCCTACGCAATATCATCATGCAAAAACAGGTATAGCAGGAACACCATCCGGTAAAAGCACACATTCTACCACCTCTTTCAGGATCACCACATCTGCATGCAGGTGAGGAATCAGAGAGGGAATCCCATCTTCTGTGGGTGTAAGTAGACATAGGCATGCAAAATATGCCCTCACCCTGGATAAGAGGCAATAGCTTGTGCACATGCTGACCACCTAAGGGGTGCACCTTTCATCCTATGCACATACATAGAGTACAGTTGATGCCAGACAATGTTCACAACATTTATTTCTCCACATAATGGCTGTGTACTGGTAGCATCAGATAGAGTCAGCACTGAATGAAAACAGTTGTAACTAAAGGACTGTCAAGGTAAGCATGGAACCTGTAATAGAAAAATAAATGTGTAAGAACATGAAGGAATGGCAGATACCTGTATAACTGGTACTTGAATGTGTGTGTGCTGTCCAGCAAAGCCACCAATATCTAACATGACTGACATCTGTAATACATATTTGTGCAGTTTACCAAATAACCTCCCCCCTACAACTGAAATACCCACTACAGAAAAAACATTGCAAAAAGTCTACTTATCCCTACATTCTCACAAGTGAAGCAATAAACATGACTGAAAACAGTCTCTTTACCTTCAAGTTCCCCAGCTACATGATATGCGGTTACTTTTTTTGTGTAGATTCAGCCCGCTAAGCATTCTGAAGATGCAATGAGGTGTGAACTCATAATGCCAAACGTTTGACTTGTGTAGCAGATGTAAACATAGTGTAGTCTCTACACCACTGTTAGTTGCTAAAGGCTTGTAACTGTGAATGATTACTCTGACTGAAGCAAAGCAATAACGCACAGGCACCCTTCACTGAAGTGGGGGTGTCAGTGAGGATACACTTACAAAGTGTGGAACTAATTGCCGTGAGTTTTTAAACAAAACCAGACACCTCACATGTATATTTCCTTGACATAGTATCACAGTTTCCTGCCTTTGCTAAAAACTGTTGCTCAGTGTCATGGATTTCTATCACACCTTGAAGGAAAAATGAGAGAATATACACCAGAGATTGGATATGTGATAGTACAGCAGAGATAATGGAAGGATTTCCAGAGTACAAAGAGAAAGCAGAGCTGTGGTTTTGCAAACATGTTCATAAATATTGTCTGATTACTCATTCCACTAAATATCCTTAAACAAAAACAAAAAAAAACAAAAAAATCTTGCTATTTTCCCACTTTCTATAATTTAAAAAAAGTTCAGTTACAGAGTTGCTGTTCTGAACTGTTTGTAAGTTTCTTGGAGGCCAGTGCTTACTTGGGCTAAAGGGAAGTCTCTGTGTTCACCAGTGGCAGTGGTTAACACTGAGCAGCCTGTCTGTCCATGTAGGAGTGGTTACTGCCTAGAAACTGTAGTTTTATTGACTATTTTGGGTCAATTCCAAACTCCTTGATCTCTCTCTCTTAAAATCCTGCAACTCTCTTTTTGCGTGGTTTTGCGTACAGAACCGCATCTGGCAGCGCTGGTTAGCTGGGTATACTATTCCTGGCTCCACAAAGTCTGCGCTGCAAATTTTCCCTTAGAACTATGCAAGCCTCAACACAAATGCTTCAGATCAACTGCTCTTATTGCAGCACTTGCATAACCCAAATCAGCACTTGTCCAAATCTCCTAGACAGCACTATTATTTTCCAAATCTCCTAGACAGCACCATTATAATACAGCATAAGACCCTCGATTGTCCGCAAGACAAGTGAAATTCACTTTTCCAAGCATGTCCAGAGGTCAGCTTCAGGTGTACTCTCCAGTTCATCTGGTGGAATTGGGCATCCTGAGGCAATGTCACAACTGCCTCATGTATACAGACAACCCTCTCCTCTTACATCTAGACACAAACACTTGTGAGAGATGCAAATACACAGCCAGACTGGAGGCTAAGCGCTCTCAACCCATGACTGTAACAGACAGTCAAGAGGAGATGAGACACACTAGCATCACATCACCAGTCACACATGGATCTACAAAACAAGCACCGGCAAAACATACACATAAATACACAAAAACATATTCGGAGGCACTAGGTACCAATCTGAAAAAGAAACAGTGCCCTCCAAAGCAGACAAGCAAGTAACCTGCACCTCCAAACACAAGCCAGAAAGCACATAATTCATCTCAGCAGTGTGCCTCACGACAGCCCCTTAGGCAAAACACCATACCCAACACGCTAGTAATAGGAGACTCTATAGTAAGGCACACAGATGTTCCACTCACCAGGCTGAACAAGGAGAAGGTTACTGTCAGCTGCCTGTTGGGTGCTCGGATCTGCCACATAACACAGGCACTTAGGTCACTCCAGAACAAGTACAAGTATGACTCTATCATAGTACATGTTGGTGTGAATGATCTAAGACGTACCTCCCTGGACTACATGAAAAGAGACATTGAGGAGCTCTCTGATCATGTAGCCAAAGCTGGTATGACCCTGACCTTGAGTAGCATACTGCCTTCAGTAGAATGATACCACAATACAAAGACAAAATGATCAATTTCAACAATTGGCTAAGCTTCTGGTGTCATTCCAATGGGATCCAGTGTCTGTCTGCCTGGGATGACATGATAGACAAGCCTCGCTGTTTCGCCAGAGATGGTTTGTACCTGTCACCCCTAGGCTTTTGAATGCTGGCCAAGGCTCTTGCCATCCCCATAGTGCCTTTTTTAAGCAAGGCTCAAAAGACAAACCAACCACTGTAACCAGCAAAGGTAACCAAAAACTAAGGGTAATGCTACTCAACGCCAGAAGTCTCAACCTCAAAATGCACGCACTCGAGGCACTCCTCAGTATGGAGAAAATCAATGTTTGTGCAGTGACGGAAACCTGGTTCAAAGCTCCAGAGAGCACCCCAGCACTACCAGGTTACAATTCATATCATACCTTCAGTTACCAGATCGCAGTACAAAGGGTGGAGGTGTATCCATATTCATCAAGGATACTCACATCTCCAGGTTAGTGGCGCAGCATGATGCCCCACAGATCATCCATGCGCAACTATCAGCAGCCAAAACCACATTTCAAGTCATAGCCTGTTATAGATCACCCACCATGTCCCAAGATGCTCACTCAGCATTCCTTGAGTCATTGGAAAATATAAAGGTCCTACCCAACACCATAATTTTGGGTGATTTCAACTACCCTGGTATAGACTGGGTGAACTACCAAAGTTCTAACTCCTATGCCCAGTGGTTCATAGAATTTATAAATTCAAATGCCCTTGAACAACTGGTATGTTCTCCCACTAGATGGGACAACATACTGGATTTAGTCATCACAAATAGGGTGCCCATTGTACCACACCCGTTATCACTCCCTCTCTGGTCAGATCAGACCACAAACTGATAACCCTGGATGTCCTTATCCCTCCACCTCCCCAGTCAAAGAAATCATCGTAAAAAAACCTTTCCAAAGCAAACTTCAAACTACTTGCATCAGAAGTGGAAAGCTTCACTATTCCCTTGCAGAAGGATATTGATATCCAGGATGCAGAATCCTACACCAAGGCACTTTATATACATCTTCAGGATTGCATGGACCGTACTATCCCAAATAAAACCAAGACTCCTTCCTCAAGCAAGAAAAAACAAGTCTGGTGGACTCCGGCCATAAGCAAATTATACAATAAAAGGAGGAGACTTATACAAGAAAAAGCCAAATCTCAAGTAGAAAAATCATCTCTGATCAGCATTGATAAGAAATTGAGGGCCCTCATCAAGTCAACTAAAGCCAATTTCGAAAAGAAGGTTGCCAAAGATGCCAAGGATAACCACAAGGCCTTCTATGGTTACGTCAAAAACCTAAATGGCAATGCTCAGGTCTGTTCTGAGCTAGTACAAAATGGAACAAAATACACTGACCCCACTGACATTGCCAACATCTTGGCTGATAGGTTCAGTGCAAATTCCCCCTCCCCCCTCACCGCCTACAGGGCCTATTACTATTCTAGGGGATTGTGTAACTCCATTTATTACTGATACGTTGGTTAATAAGGCTCTATCTAAAGCTAAAAACACTGCCTCCATGGGACTAGATGGTGTCCCGGGCTGTGTCACACGCGAGCTCCAAAATGAATTAACCCCGCATCTGAATACCCTGTTCAGTCTCAGCCTCTCGACAGGATATGTGCCCATAGAATGGCGCACAGCAATGGTGGTTCCGCTGCACATGGGTGGGCTCACAACTGACCCTGGGAACTACCGACCAATAAGCCTGACCAGTCTGATCTGTAAGGCAATGGAGCGAATCATTATGGAACTCATAAATGGAGAGACTGGGAACCTCCAAACACTTGACCCCACACAGTTCGGCTTTGTCAAGGGCAGATCATGCCTCCTGAACCTGGTGGACTTCTTTGAGACAGTTACTCAGGCTATAGATAAGGGAAAGGAGGTACACATGGCTTACCTTGACCTTGCTAAAGCATTTGACACCATTCCCCATTCGGGTATTATTGATAAACTCACCAACCTTCGCATAAACCCTTACGTCACAAGATGGATCGCAAACTGGCTCTCAGACCGATCCCACAAAGTAAGAGTAGCGGGATCTATGACCAAATCCAGACCAGTAATGAGTGGTGTGCCACAGGGCTCTGTCCTGGGGCCCCTCCTGTTGGGCATATACTTCTCAGAAGTACAGGCAAGCACTGAAGGGCTGTGGCTGACCAAGTTTGCGGATGATTGCAAACTGGGTGCTATAATAGAGTCTCCAGCTGACATGGATATCCTCCAAAAGGGCCTTAATGAGACTGATGCATGGTGTCAAAGCCATGGTCTCAAGCTAAATGCTAAACAATGTGTAGTAATCCCCTTTGGAAAAAACAGAGTACCCGTGAACTACCACATAGGAGGTAACCCCCTGAAATCTGAAGAAGTAATAAGGGATCTAGGGACCCAAGTAGATAGTCAGCTTTTCTTTGATAACCATGTTGCCAAGGTGGTTAGAAAGTCCTTCTATGTGACCCATCTGATCATGAAAGGATTTGCATCAAGATCTAAGGATGTAGTGGTGCCCCTCTACTCTTCCCTCATCAGACCCATTATTGAGTACAATGCACCAATTGGAATGTATCTGGCTAGGCATCTCCAGCAGCTGGAGAGACCACAGAGGTACCTCACTAAGAGGATTACTGGCCTCAAACAGTTGCCCTATGCAGCACGATTGAAAAAACTAAGGCTTTTCTCTGTTGCATACCGCCTTCTCAGATGCGATCTATGCCTAACATACAGAGCCATGTCCAGCCCAGAACTGTTGAACATGCTCCATCTTAGCAAAACCAAATCTACTCGAGCTACATGCTCTAGGGATATAAACCTCAGCACAACAATGAATAGAACATGCTGGAGGGATAGATTCCCTTCACAAAGACTTCCCTTGCTATGGAACAAGGTCCCAATCTACATAAGACAGAGCCCCTCACTATCACTCTTCAAGAGGAACCTTGACAAGTGGATGGGTAACAGAAAGTTCACACCAGGGATCATACCAACAGTTCTACTAGATAGGGGCTAAGGGTACTAGCTGCTAGATCAATGGCCTAGGGACTAACCAAAGGGGTGGTGAATACTGCACAATGTGGCTGGGCTAATATATGCCTTTGGATAGATAGCCCAGTACCTACCTATGAACCTGTATGTTATCTACACATTTACAGTCAACTGAGAATGCCCAACTGTGGGAACTGTTTAACACTGGATATGAAATGTGAATTGCTTGTATGCACATGATTTGATTGCTTTTGCAAAGCTGAGTCTGTGGCAAAGAGAGATAACACACTGCAACTGTTTTGTGTAAGTGCAATAGTCTGATGGTTCAAATCTGGAGCTATCTAATTGTTTAACCTTTGTGGCATAGTGCAGGCCTGGTTTGCTACTTGAGAAGAAAGTGAAATATTTAAATTCAGTAACTTTTTAAAGCACAATTACATTTAATAGTATTGCTTGGCAGTCAGCACTACTCATGGTAATTAATGTGGAAATTCCACCTATTACCTGACTGTCTCTGTGGCACAACAAAAGAGAGAGAATACAGGTAAAGCAGGGTTTTAGTCCCACAGCAAATAATGAGTAGTTACACAACTATTATGCATTCACAATTGACTTTTCCATGTGTGTGTTGCCTGTCTGTGTGCAGACATGGTACACTGCTTTAGAGAAAAAGTGAAAAATGTAATTTGTTTCACCTTCACTCTTGCAAACAGGCTCAACAGCAATGCATGGCCATCAGCACTCTGGACAGTACTGATTGTGTGCTCACAAAACTTTGATAATAAAGGTAATACTCCATAACAGTAGCTATGTATAGCAGGTTGATTGACAGAAAGATATCGTTACTGCTTGCATACATGTACTTTTGTAGGGATCATAGCTCCATAATGACTGCCATAAGAACTTCATTGGATTATGTGTGCAACTGGTTTAGCATGACAGTGATGATTATGTAATAAAGAATGCAGTTGCATATCTCTGATGGACACAATAGTTTACTGACAATCATCTAGACCCTGCCAATAACCCAATTATAACTGTAAAACAGGATGTATTGTGAAGTATATATCATAACTCCAAACTGTATTACTAAAGCCATGCAGGCCTATCCATTTCCAATATGGTGTCAGACATTAGTGCTGCATCACAGCTGACAATGCATGAGCCAGAAACATTTAATCTCACACACATACAGGCCTAACTGATGTATAGCACCAGTCACTTTTTCAGATGTACATATTTAATCACTGTGGTTGACGAATATTTCTGTGGCAATAAGGAATAAATAAATGTGTGGTACTTTATGCACTCCCTTTTACATAGGTTTGAATCTAACCTTGTAGAAATTACTTTTAACAGCATGCAGCTCCCAACAAAATATGTGCCAAGTCATCCCTTTGATCCCACTAATGCCAAGGCTTAAAAGCCAAGCCATTTAGCATTTCATTCTTAACCACTGGACAAAGTGTTACCAAGTATAAAGCACACATGGCAAAAATGAATGCCTAATTTCACATCATCATTGGTGTTTCACAAGCTCCCTACCTCTTTGTTTGGCATTGTTTGTCTTTGTTTACCATCTTGCAAATGCAGTTACCATGGTTGTGCATGTTTGTGCACTAGTCATAAAATGTGATATCATATTTTGGCAGGAAACCATTGCTTCTATTGCTGGAGAACCTTTGCAGACATGGCAGGAGATGGAAAGGATGATACTAAATTTTGGGCCCAAAGGTGGGGTGTGAAGGAGTCAAAAATCTATGCTGCACTCCTCTTGAAATGCTACACATGGAGGATGCTGTAGGGGGACTATACCAGGTCTGATAAAAGGCTGAGGCTTGGAACAGCCTAGCCAAAGCTGGCTGTAGTGTGACTGTAATACAACATACTGGGGAGCAGTGTAGGCACCACTACAGTGACCTTAAGAGGCACAAGCAGGCACAACTTGACCAGTGGCCAGATGATTTTCAAACCGCTAACCCCCCCCCCCCAGCGGTTGTGTAAGTATACAGATCAAGCAAAATGAAATTATGTGCAATGGTATAGATAGCTAAGACTGGTATGCATAATTCTTTCAGACCTCTTTTTCTCTCATTCTTTATTTTACAGCTCCAGAGGATATCAAAGCGAGTAGGGAGACACTTGCTGAGAGACTGGTGTGGCTCAGAGAGGCAAAGGGTATGTCTTCAGCACAAGTGACCCTGATTGTATTAATTATTGTGATTCCATAGATCAGTAGCAACTTCAGCATGCATACCTTAAATGTAACAGCAAGCAAGCATGCTTTCTTCTTTAGCTGTTGGTGATTATATTATGGGTTCAATTCCCAGAACTAACCTATAGATTCACAGTCAACAAGTATTATTTTTAAAATTGAAATGCAGAAATATTGGCTTTAATAGGTCTAATTAGGAAGTCGAACGTTGAAAAGAGCGAACGCTGTTACATCGACTCCTAATAACTGAAACCACAGAATGTCGAACGGCCGGAACAGCGATTTTTTTTTTCCCAGGGGGAAATAAATCGCTGAGCCATTGCGGGGACTTTGCAGTTTCCTCCACTGTGGTGCAATCTCGGAGTTGGTATATTTAAGTAGGGGGGTGTGGGAGCAAAGCACCCCCCACTTTATTTTATCCTTGTTTTTTTTTTTTTTTTTTTGCAGTGATTATTTTTCCCCTAGGAAAAAAATCACTGTTCCGTATGTTCAATATTGTGTGGTTTTGGTCTTTTGGTGTCGGTGTAAGAGCGTTCGTTCTTTTCAACATTCAACTTCCTAATATAGAACCAGCTTTAATACCATGTTGTTAACTTACTTTTTAATTTCTTTGAAAGCATTTGTGGAATATGTGCATATTCCAAGGATTACTTGTAAGAATACACAATAATTTTTGGAAGTGTGAAATCTCTATAGCTAGTATGATAGTAGCTGGCCAGGATTAAAAGAGCATTGTTCTATTACATGCGTTTTGAAACTAAAAGCTTTAGCTAGATAATGTTGGTTTTGTAAAAATTATTTTAACAGTTATTTATTTTTTAGAAAACTACGTAATGTTTTAAACTGGATTATGTACATCTGTTTATGTGGATGGTTGGATTTCTGCACGATATTTTAAACAAATGGATTGTGGCTTTAATTTAAAGCTAGTTGGCTTTAGTTTAACAAGTGATGAACTGTGGAATATTTAAATGTTGTGCTATATTGGGTAAATTATCTGATGAAGTCCTGTAGGTGATGGGACAAAAGCTCTTATCTTACTCCTGCTTTTAGATTAAAATTTCTTGAATTACTCTTTGCGTGGTGATTGATATCCTTTTACAATTGTCAATAGTTTGTTTGCTTTGCCTTCTTGGTTGGAATTAATATATGTATTTGCTGCTGGGTAGAACAATAGCTTCTGCTGTATATTATTTATTATACTAGTTGCATGTAACACTACGGTGGTGGTGCTGCAGTAGCGTTGTCGCCTCACAGTTAGACGTTGCCCGTTCGATTCTCAGTTAGAGCGTCTTCTGTGTGGCGACATGATGAATGGGTGTTCCTTCGTTGAAGGTTGTGCGTTAGGCCCGGCAAGCCAGCACGTAAAAATCTACTGCCAATCATTAGTGGACCGGAGCTCCGCTGTGGCGACCCCTAACAGGGGAAAAGCCAAAAGACACAACATACTAGTTGCATGCACAGTCACACTTTAATGTTTTCATCTATCTGCCAAAAGAAACAGAGAGATGCTGAATTCATAGCTGTCAGCTCAACACTGTTCACTCCGCTCTTTCCTAACACTGAAAATTTTTGTTTTTATCTTATTCCTAAAAGGCATGGCAGAGAGTTCATTTATGTTACTCACACTAGCCTCCTTCAGTATTTTATGGACTTACACCATCAGCTGTGAAACTACAGAGTACATTGCATTGCTTGGTTCTAAATCTATAAAGATGTGTGGAAAGAAAACCACCTAGCAGCATCAGAAAGTGTTATTTTAACACACTGCACTGAACTGGTAACTAATTTATGCTAGAGTAAAACTCTATAGTGTTGGGGGTAAACATTAAATTGTAGACTAAACTGGCACATGCATGAATTAAGGAAAATATGACAGGCAGCCAAGTGGGACAGCATCAGAAAAAGAAAAAAAAACTTTTCTTCCCAAAATTATAGAAAAACCTGAAAAAAAATGATTGAAAACAGAACATAAAAATATTCAAACTAAATATAAATCTAAACAACACCCACATGCAGTTCAGAATACTTTGTCCACTAGCAGGTATACTGCAGGGCAACCCTTAACATCTCCCCAACTGTGGATGACAGCACATAAAATCAACTAGCCTTGAGGTGTGCAGCAATGTACTGTACTCTTGGTATCCAAGGGTACTAATTCATCTTCACTGCTTTTCATTGTGATGAACTGCGGATATTATAAATGCCATGAAAGAATGGGAGCCTACTGCCAACATACTATAACTGAACTATAACACAACCATCAGTTATGAAAAGTTGTCTCATAGTCATTGTCAGTGAGATTAATTCTGAAATGTGAGACTAGACTGTAGCTGAGAACTTTGCAGCAGTTTGTCTAATAATATTATTATATCTTTATAACCAGGAGCAGTGGAGTACAAAATTAATATCATCATTCCAATTAGCAAAGCAGACATTAGAATGATTAGGTTCACTCTAATGGTTCACTCTGTCAGCATTAAAATGATCATCCTGTATACAACTAAATAGGCTTGGGAAACTGCATAATCCATCGAGAATTTAAAAGTTGTGCCTTCTATACTGCTGAAACAGCTGCTGTAAATAATCCTGATGACCTGGATGATAGGCTCTTAAAGTTTTCTGAACTGTGACATGACATATCTGTTACTGCACATATTGTACTTTTTTAAGAAAAAAATCTAATAATTACCACTGTGTGATACATTAATATGTGAAGAACACAAAGGACATATCCACTATCCTGCTCAAAAAGGGGTATCTGCATAGTACAAACTGGCAGAATAAAATAAAGTATGCATGTGTGTGCAAATGTGTGACCATGGATGTGTACTGAGCTATTGTTAGGCTTATAGTGTGCAATGAAGTGTACTGAAACCAGAAAATGTTATCAGTAAAAAAAATTTCA
>NC_056750.1:93727817-93757817 GCF_019279795.1 Protopterus annectens
GTGATTCCAAACACTGGCGTGTGTCATCTCACTTGTACCTGAAAAATAGAAATGTGTATGTCTTGCAGAATGCATTAACTGAGGTGAACTAATTTAGCACTGCTTGTCTGCATACTTTAGAATGGGCATGTCAAATAACGGAAAAAAGCAACAATACATATTTCCATCAGAATGTGTTTTACTTGTTTGTCTGCCAACATTGTCCTGTGTTAACCTTTCAAATTCAGCTGTATGTAGCTGTGAATCTACTGAAAAATGTATAAGGCTAACAGGTGCAGACTTAAAACCTACACAGTGTACTCAGGAATCTAAATTGCAGTATGTAGTTGTAAAACAGTCAAATGTGCAATCCAGCTAATATGTACATGTTTCTCAAACAGTGACACCAATGTCTGTTGTGTATGCATAATTTGTACTGAAAATGGGAAACAAATAATGCAACATGTGATAATAAAAGTATTGAGCACAAAAATATGTATTAGATAGAAATATCACAAGCAACACACAACACCTCCCCAGTAACTCAGCCTGATAAGGACTAGGCCTGTAGTTCAATTTTGCACACACACCACGGTTCATATCCAAGGACCACTGCTAACATGTCAGTCTGGTTCTACAGTTGCAAACTGCAATCTGCATAGAAAACGTAATGTACTGCAACATATGTATTTTCCACACAGGCACACAGGTAAAGAAATCTGAATAGAAATACTAGTATGATGTGTATAACTATGAAAGGTGTACAATTGCTGTGTTGATCAGCTCCAGTTCTATAAATAGATGCAGGCTAGACATCCACATTCTGCAGTCTGGCCCAGACAATCCCCTAAAGTAACACACTTTCATGGATAGTTTCCCCAGTTGCCAATAAACCCGCACACAGAGAATGTTGCAGTAGATGTATGTCAAGAGCACAACACCCACTCCAGGGCCTGCAACTAATATGTGAATCTGAAATATGTGCAGAAACAGCAATATAATGTGCACACAGTTCATCTGCACAGGGCCCACAGGTAAAGAATTTGGTATAGAAACAGGTATGATGTGTATAACTAAAATAAGGCTACAATTGATCTGTTGATATCTACAGCTGTTGGAGTGCTGTAGGAGTCCCCTGGCCCAGGTAGAGTGTAAGTGTGGTCAGAATGTAGAGTAGTGAATAGTAGTGTACTGAGAATTATACTTGATATCAGTTGTCAATTGAATCTGTTCCCTTCCCCAACCACTCAACTGATCCAACCATCACACTGAAATCAACATTGGTATATTCCTAAACAAACCTCTACTGTTTGGACCATTGTTCCATTTGGTTTATCATTGTTTAAACTGTGTGCATGCTAATATTCTCTGTTGAATAATCATTGTTATTGCCTGCCTGCCTGCCTGACATAACACTAACTGGCATGCTGTTGAAACTCTGAATGACATTCCATATATGCATGGGTTCTCTCTGCTGTGGCACTGTTATAATTGCACTGTTTTGGGTAAATGGGAATATCCATGCATGTAATGTGTTGTGCATGACTCACCAATATTCATTGTTAAGTTCCACACCATAGCACATATGGGAAGGCAGATCCCAGTGGATCCAACTCTCCCACCTCACTTGGCCAAGGCACCGGGTCCCTGCACATCTGCGACCCAACCCAGACCTCCCTCATCTGCTGATCTTGCCCCATCCTCAGGTGGAACCACTGCAGAGGACAGGGCTCGCCCCCCTGCAAGTAGGCATGATGAGGATGTCACCCTGGACAAGGTCTGTGGCATGATGTGCAGTGTCCTCCAGATCGAGCTGGATAACTGCCTGTGCCAGGTGAAGGGCAGGCTGGCGTAGCTAGAGAGGCAGGCAGCCTCTCCAGCCCACCCCCAGCACAGCCACCTTTGGGGCTGTGGAGGAGTAGTGGTGACTGCCATCAGGTGGGGACATCAGTGCCACTACTACCATCTGGGGGGCTCATGAGCCTCCGATTCCCAAACACTCTCCCTGTCAAGGTGTTTACCCCCCATGTGTCAACCACTGCCCCTGTCTGCTATTTTCTCTGTCTTGTCTGTCTGCAAATGCAACCTCTCCTACCAAACCTCCCTCACCACACTTACCTATAATCCTTCCTTAGCATCCCACTCTCACCTTAAAAAAGGGGCATCTGTCCCAAAAAACTCATGTCCATACATAGCTCTGCATTTTGCCCAGAGACATGTACCCATCACACAATCTAACCCTACCTATCATCCTTAATGTATGATGCCCATACACCTCCCTGTAGGATGTGACACTCCAAATTCTAAATTGCCCACATTGAAAGCAGCTGTTGCTGCCAAAGAAATTGCAGAGCTATGGTACTTTTCTACACCCCTCCTGCACATCCTTACCTGTTTCCCTTCTTGTTTTCCCCCCTGCTTGCCCCAACCCCACCACTTTCATAGCTCCCTTTTTTTCTTTTCTTTATTTGAAATTAGCATGGGTTTAAGCAGCCATAAGTGATGCTGAGCTCATGTAAGCATTGCTTAGTTCTGCGCAAACCCGTGCAAACCTGCTTACAACTGCTTTAATGTGCCTTAATCACTCTGTCTCCAACAGCCCCTGTTCTGCCCAGCAACACAATAATCAGCCCTTGCAAGTCTCAAACCCAGGATCCTCCACACTACAGCCAAAGCAATTTACCACTAAGCCATTTCAGATGTAAATAAATCTGATGTTTTCTCAAACATATGCAGCACAATCATTCAACAGTAGGGAAAATATATATGTAGATGTATATATATATATATATATATATATATATATATATATATATATATTTATATATATATATATATATTTATATATATATGTGTGTGTGTTGTGTTTGCACATTTGATCCACACTCAGCTGTAAGATGTCAGGATGATATCAGTAACATATCATGCAGAACAATCTGTCTACCATAGGGAATGTACAATGTGGAAGCAGTAAACATTCCAATGATACATATACACACACACATATATACATAAACATATATATATATATATATATATATATATATATATATGTATATACACATACATACACATATAAATATATTACTACTTATAGATATGTATAAGAAGAGCATATATAGAGGGTGCACAGCATATCAAACAGCCAGTATTCCTACAGTTGCCATCGTTTAAAATGGCCAGTGTTTGATTTTTTCATACAAAAGACAATTATTGCATGAAATATATACCCACAGACAATGCAAAGGACATGACACCACACACAAGTGTGCATACATAGAAATGTTTATATGTGTACTATTTCAGTTGTATGTGCCATTTCTTATAGCTGTTAGGTGTTGGAAATACATAATAACCGACTAATGCAACTCTCAAACAAAACATTTGATATAGTAATCTGAAAACATAACATATGTTGCTGTCCAGGCTAAGGCCTTCAAGTACTACAACAGTAAAAAAAACACTTGCCTTGAAGATAAGAACCAATCAACACTTATTAATTACAGATGTAGTTCAGCAGCCTCCAATTACACTCTGTACTCAACCCCTAGGGGGAAAAGAATTAAGTTGTCACAATGAAAATCTATCTGTTACATAACAATGCTTAACTTAAGACATCACTATCACACTGACATACAGAAATGTCTGTAAGACAGTAAGCTCTAGCCCACCACTGTTTCCATGGTGAAATGTATGAAAATGTACAGCCATATACTTTAATGTGTCTTACTACTGATATTCGTCACATGTTGTAACAGCCTAGGTTAAAAACGGTGCATACCCTTCCCTAATAGAATGACTTAAAAGGGCATATAACATTGTTTTACATACACTGACCTCTGGACTGTACAAGGTCACACATGTTTTGTCGAGCTGTAGCCCTCATATATATGGACCCTACTCCACAACTTGTGTGAGAGTCCACAACATCACTGGAATGAAAGCAGGAATGCCAGCACTAAATAATGATAGGCCACTACTTAACAACCTCTTACTGCATGACATCTGGACAAAGCCTGGTGTATAGGTGGAGGACAGAGGGTGAAACACAGGGCCATATTTGCAATATTGCTGTTATACACTGTGAATGTTGCTGGTGTTACAGGATTGCTTGCAACATACCCTTACTCAGGAATATGAAGTCAAACACACAAATAGGTGTTGCCATGTACTGATAGCACTCAACAGAAAGAATGCTACTGATATGTCAGAGACAAGACCTGTGTCATGAACAGACAAAACATAACAGTCAATCCTCTGGTCATCATGTGGATAGGCCCACAGTTGAGAGCTATGCAGACAGACTGCATTCCACACAAAATTACCATGTACACACAAACCCTGAAAAACTAGCAGTATTCAATGCATATAACAGCAATATGCACACTGTCCGTTGGTCTGGAACCTTATACAAACATGTAGTTGGCCTGTGTCTGCAAGTCCTGTTGTAAGAGGTATTGCTACCTGCTGTCTGTAACACTGCTGCCCACACACAGGAAGGATGTCTTTCATACAGGAAAGGTAAAAGGACAACACCTACATGATGTAGTCATTTATAGTATTGAGTTGCCATGGCATTGATAATTGGAAGTACTACACAACTGGCTGCATGCAGTTAGCAAGTGGTGAGCACTGATTGGTGCCGAGGCCATCACCTGATCATGAGCACCACCTACAAAATCCATGCTGCAAACTATTCAAACCAGCTCAATCCCTGTAGTGGAGAGAGAGAGAGAGAGAGAGAGAGAGAGAGAGAAATACTACAAACCAAACCAAAACAAAATAAAATAAAACAAGGGACATAATCAAGTGTACAGAGAAGAGAGCACAATACTAAAACAGGTATGCAGAATATGTATGCATGGAATTAAATGTAGTACTTGGTCTGTAATAATGGAATAGATGATGTAGAAAGAGTTATATGTTATTATCTGGAGCATTTCTCCCCGGGCCTCCGCTGAAAACAGGCTCTGTGGAACCTAGTCGGACATTCCTGGTCAACAAATGTTAAATAAATAAAAAAAAATAAAAATGTGCTATCAAGACTTGTTGCTGTAATGATGTCCTGCTGAACAGCTGCTATGGACATATCATCTGGCCCTGTGGGCAGTGGGCCATACCTGTCAACTGTGCAGATCTGCACAGAATGACAAGATGTAAACCATCATAGTGTATGTTCTGTACCTCAAGACATGTATATTAGTGTGGCAAATAGCTGAAGGTGGAAGTAATGAAGTCATGATAGACACATGAGTTTCAGACCCCACCACCTTCAGGACAGTCATGTTAATGTGAAATGTATCATACACAAACTTCATAGGTTTGTAATAGGTTTACCCACAATCTGTCCCTATATATACCCCCTAATGTTAGGCTGTCTCCACATGTGACACTCTTTTGTTTTGTAGCAAGGCAGAACAGTGTAGCTATGGAGGAAGGCATTTTAGAGAATGTGGACCTATATATATATATATATATATATATATATATATATATATATATATATATATATATGTGTGTATGTCTACATATATACAAACACACACACACACACACACACACACACACATATATATATATATATATATATATATATATATATATATATATATATATATATACATATATGGGTCTACCTGACATGGTCGACAGTTCATATGGTCGACAGTTTATTTGGTCGGCAGTTCATTTGATCGACAAGCATTTTAGGTGGGGGGCTTCACCCCCCACACATCCCCCCTAACTATATATATCAACTCCAGGGTTGCACAACATTGGGGAAGGGGGCAAATCTGCTTGTTGACCAAATGAACTGTCGACCAAATGAGTGTCGATTATATGAACTGTCAACCATGTGAAGGGGACCCATATATATATATATATATATATATATATAAATACATTTTCCCTACTGTTGAATGATTGTGCTGCATGATATGTTTGAGAAAACATCACACATATCTATACACATGTGTATACACAGTTGTAAGCGGGTGCAAAATAGACAGTTATGTCTGGTGTGAAATTTATTTTGGGAACACATTGCCCTTTGTTTGTGAAGGTGAAAGCGGGATGCTGGGGAAGGATAGTAGGTATATTTGGGGAGGTAGGTTGGGTTGGAAGACAGACAAGACAGCATACAGGGGCGGTATATGACACATGTGATAGGTAAACACCTTGGTTGGGGTGGGGTGTTTGGAAAGTGGAAGCCCATGAGCCCCCAAATGGAAACAGTGGGACCAAGGTCACCAGTGCACCTTCACAGCCCTGAAGGTGGCTGAGCTGGGGGCTGAGCAGGACAAGCATGCGGACCCTGTAATTGTGTATCGAGGGCCTCAAGGTGGTTTAGCAGATCCCCCAATTCTCTGTGGAGCTCCCTATGCACCAGACCCTGGACCTGACTTCCGGTGACAGGATCATGTCTGTGTGTGCTCTCAGGGTGGGGAAGAGCACCATCCCTGAGGTGGTTCCACCTGAAGGTAGTGCAAGACCAGCAAGTGATGAGGTCCTGGGGTGGGTCCTAGATGTGCTGTGGCCTGGTAACATGGCCAGATGAGGTGGAAGAGGTGGTTCTGCTGGGAACAGCCTTCCCAAACATGCTATTGTGTTGCAGTTTTAGAATATATGTGGGGAGTAATAGTCCACACAATTCAGGCTTAGTTATAACAGCATGCATAGATATCCCCATTAACATAAAACACCAGATTTGGAGCAGTCGCACAGCAAACAGAGCACATGCATATATGGAACCATAGTGCCCCTTACAGTGGCATGCATGTAACATTGTTAGCAATAGGCCACCAATGATAGTGTTTCAACATGTAACATGACTAGAAACACATTTCAATATTTGTCGTACAATATGATATATGTCCCAATAGTAGGTTTGGTGTAAACATATCCATTCAGTTGTGTGTTCAGATTATTGTTGCAGATATGGTGGGGGGGGAGAGACAAAGATGTCGATTAACAACTATTATATCCTTGCAGTATGAGGTCCTCAGAACTTTTTTTCTTCTTTATGTCTTTCAGGTACCATGTCTAGAGAGCACCTTCCAGTGTATTCCCCCCCAGGAAAATGGTGTTATCATTAACTACCTGATGCAGCACCACCAAACCCTCTTTGGCCATACAGCCCATGATCTGCAGGAGAGGACTGCCCTGTGGAATGAGCTTGTCCACAGGGTAAATGATGTCAGTCTGCATAATTGCAATTATGAGCAGGTCCGACATCGCTGCACTGACCTTATCTGCCATGCCCGTCAGCATGCTGCTGCAGTTAGGAGGAACCAGCTAGCCACAGGTGGGGGTCATGCCATCCAGCCCCCCCGACACATGCTAAGGAGCTCCTCACCAGCCTTGGGGCACCTGCCTGCCAGCAAAGCCAAGAACCAGCTGATAGCATTGTCAAGCTGGGTTCTACCCACACAGTGGACAAGGAGCATGCAGGTAAGGCCACAGGGCACATCAGTAGACCACTGTTGCTTATCCATCTGCATTTGTAAAGTTTCATCATGCATATGTCAGATAAAATATATATAGTCTGTTGCTGGAGTGTAGTAATGAACAGATGTTCATAATCTGTAGTATTGTGGGTTTGTACTGTTGATGTGCTGAAATGCTGCTCCCACCCTGTACCAATGCCACAGGTGTGGCTACTGACATCCCATCTCTCATACAACTGTGTAGGTCCCTCTGATATACCTCTGGGGCAGCAGCCTGTAGCTGCTGAATATGATGTTTTTTGTTCAGGTTTGCCAATACACCAGCCATGTTATGGCTATGGCATTTGCTATGCACTTATTTAACACACATACCTATAATGCATGCTGTACATGTTCACTTATTGTTGCTGTTAACTGCACACTGCATCACAGTGGTCACCATGGTGGTATATCTTAAGGGTATGTAAGAGTCTTGCAATATAACTAACAACCTGTCATTGCAAGATGTGTGCACAGAGATGAACATAATGGTGGGACAAATGGCCTACAGTAGGAACATGTCTGAAACATTACCCTTATACAGTGGCTACGACAGTGTATATACCACTATTACAATGGCAACTGTTACAGATCTACGCAATGACATATCACAATACCACATTTCACAACCCTTACAACATGTAATGTGATCCTAACATAAGCAATGAATGTGTAATATGGAATCCTATGTTAGGACAGCAAATATGGGGAATACATACCTTAACAAACACTGGAAGCATATGTGTGCACACACTCCAAATAACATATTGTGGAAGCAGCTTTTGAGGTACTGACAGCATTCACTCTTCATGCGTATGCACCTTCCATCAAGTACAGGTCCTCAATGTCACACCAAGAAATGGTCTGCTGTCCAAGAAGTATGTCCATGACATTTGCACACTCACCTGCAACAGTGGCAGCCATGGCTTGCGCTCATCTTACAAACCATGGAATGAATCCCATATCCAACATGTAGCACTCAGGAGTGGGAGATGTAGCCTTACCTCACCATTGCATATACCATGGCAAACTGTGCATACAGTCATGTATGTGACGAGGAAGTTTGGGACAACATTAATGTATAAAATAAACAGATGGCCATCCAAGACAGATGACAACGCATGTTGCAAACTGGTCATGGAGGTTACTAGAAACATGTCACAACACTGAGGGAGTTTCAGGAATGTCTAGCAAGTACTGGCTGTGCAGTACCTGTGTCAACAATCCCCTGAACTCTGCATAAGTGTGGCCTATGGGTTAGGGTAATCAGAGGGGAAAGTTGTTCCACAGGAAAGATTATCCAGGGCTGTCTACAGGTAGTATATGCATAACATCAAATGTCCCCCAAAGGCATGTGTTGCAATGTGTAATGGTGTACCAAGACAAAGTCTGAAACCTACAGACAGTATTAAGAAATATACATGTGCTGCACAAGCAACATCTCACACCACCGCAGGTCCACCATCCCCATCTGTATCTTGCTGGTGCTAGTGAACACCTGTATGTTTGCCATTCATTAGCAGGAACTAGGCTGGGACACATGGTGTTCTGAATTTGGGACACTGCAAAATGACACTCAAGTGTGGCCCATAGTTGTCAAGCATCTGCAAAAAGGCTGAGGATGGGAAGGGGTGTCATCCTGAAACACAACAGTAAACTGAAGCAGACATCCAAAGCTCACAAAGAATGGTTGTATCTGCACACAGTCAAGGTCATGAATTGTGGCAGACATAACCCTGACTCCACAGCAATAGTGAAGGCACTGTGTGACCTCCAGGGGCTGTACACATGAGTTGACATTGCAATCTGGTAAAGTTGGGGGAAAATTGTAGGGTGGAGTAGCCAAATACTGGCAAGTGCAGATGGGCCATGCTAGTATACCCCTTCCAGAAATAGTGACTGCTATAGTAGACTTAACAGTTGATGCAACAAACCATCATGTTAAGGGTGTGCACACTTATGCACCGACATATTGTATGCATCTCAATCAGTGTCTGCACAACTAACCCATTTGTTTGATACTGCATTTGATTGCACAGTTCATATGTCACATATCAGGTTTGTGTAATGTTAGCATATGCAGTATTGTGGCCACATGGCATATCAGGGAAGAGGGTGCCATGCCAGTAAGGGTCTGTATACTCCTCATAGCCACAGTAAGCTTTCAAATGTTGTCAGTGTAATTGTACTTTATTGCTCATACATGCACTGCTGATGATGAGATCTGCAAATCAGACATCAGGCATTCATAATTGAAATCTGTCCTCATATCATCCCAGGTATGTGTTGGACAAACACATAGGGACTGAGAGCAACAGAGCAAACATAACTGACACACATATACATATTCAGCAATGGCGTGTACACCCGTGAGGTATGGTGCACAGTACAAGTCAGGGTGCTGAACAGGTGCACAGCAATGCTGTGTACATGGGTGCAGTGTGTTCCAGGAGAAGGAGCATCACCTAATAACACAACTTATGCATCACAGAGATGTATAATGTTGGTAACAGGAATTGACTATAGCTGCAGTGCATGCTGTTGAATTCCATATGTCATGCATGTTGACAGTTGGGTAATGAGAGGTCTGTTTATTATATCTTTTTGCAACCTCACCTGTAAGTGTGTGTGTGTGTGTGTGTGTACAGTTAAGCAATGACATACATGTCTTAAAGTGCATTTCTTGTTTTCCCCTCACAAGTGAAGAGGTGGGACAGGGTCTCTCCTGCAGGTAAACTAATGTTAGCGTCCATACAGACTCTGGCAGTGATGATAGATATGGTGAGGCACAGGCAGGGTTGTCAGGGGCTGAAGTTGTGTCATCGGTTGACATCCACTGTTATCCACCCCATCCCCGCACACAGTCAATTTCCATAGATGAGGGACAGTTGACAGGTGGTAGCATGGGACAGGTCAGTGTGGTGACTATGGCAAATGTGTCTGGACACGGCAGCCATAGCTGAATGACTGGCGAGGTACCACACAGACTGATGTACAAGGGTGCTCATAGGAGGGCTGCTGGTCATCATGCCCCTGGCAGAAGTGCCATAGCAGGTGTATTTTTTAGGCCATCATGGAGGCACAGGTATGTATGGAACGTTACACTAAATAGGGTCTGAGGCTCCAGAGGGCTACTCATTCTGCTGTTATTGACAACATCTGTGATCTTGCAGGTGCCCACCATTATTTTGCAGAGATCCTGGATAGACAATTGGGTGAGATGGTGTGAATCCTCAACCATGCAATGTCTGTGTTTGAGCATATGGTGGGAGTAGGACAACAGCCACATGGATGTAGGTCAGCAGCACCAACAGGTGGAGGTCTACGTAGACATGCAACAAGTCAGAGCCACTCCCGTAGTGGCAGTACCAGCACTGCAGAGGGGTGCTGTCCACACCACAAAATAGCAGGCCATGTGCACGTGGCCCTGGCTGGTGCCAAGTAGGACCCGGATCCAGCAACATTTGTCATCATCAGGGTAGAGTACCATATCTGGCCTTGTACCTGGCAGTCCCCGTGGAACCCTTGGCAGGCACAGTTCTCATGTCCATGGCCAGAGATGGTGAACTGCACACCCTGCCATATGCGGTCTGCAGCTGTCCAACAAACCGCTGTATAGGGCAGCCACATGGCAGAACTGTGTGCATGCATACACACACACACACACACACACACACACACACACACACACACACACACACACACACACACACATCACCAACACAGCTAGGGCAACCCCATACTTAAACACACCACATCTGCACAGCCCAATTAATAATAACCCCCTAACACACACATGATGTCAACCAAATGGCTCAGCTTAGGTGTCTAGCAAACCCACAACACACCCTGTGCATATGTTGATACCTGTGCCACATCCCTGTCATCCATAACATCGATGCAGGGACAGGCTAATATGTTTTTGATGCACAGGGTGAATGTACTATGGTGTAGCAATGTAATACTGTGTAACATGTTTTCAGCAGTAAAGTTTAATGCTTACATGTCAGGATGTGTAGCTGTCCATCCATGCATTATAGCTGTTATTAGCACTGACTGATTGTGGTCTCCATAATGTATTTAGTTTGTGTTGTAGGTGTCTATGTGTCAGCAGGATGTTGGTCTGCTGTTGTTTTCTACAAGGGATATGGCACTGTGGTGACATCTTCACAGTGACATATCCTGGGTACAGCTGAACACAAGTAACAGGTCTGTATAACAGTTACTGCATGTGCCTCATGGCTGATAGGTTTGAGGGGTGTATACAGGTGAGCACAATGTGGCTGGTGTTAGCAGCCTTTCGACAGTGGACAATGGTAAGTGTACTGCATAACACACACACACACACACACGTACACACGCACACACACACACACACACACACACACACACACACACACACGCACACACACACACACACAGAGGCTTTGGTGTTGATGTAATACACAGAGAATACTGTACACTTGGATGTATGTACTTTTGCAGTGAACCAATTTTTGCCTTTGTCATTCCACCAAGACAAAATAGGCACAACATCACATCAGTAAATAATCAGTCTGCTAGTTTAATGTTATTGACGATGGTACTGGCAGGGTATATGTCCCCTTCCCCAATGTAGTGCAATCCTCGACTTGGTAAACATAGGTGTGCTGGTGTGGGTGGCACAGCCCTACCCTTTGGAGGGTGTGGGGTGGTGTAGAACTGCAGATAGCGTGACTGACAACTACTGAACCTGTTAACATAAACTGTATAGTATTACAGCTGATTAAGTGGGGGAATAAACACAACAATAACCCCAATGATGGTGGCTGTGTCCACAAGATCCACACCCAGCTATATATACCAACCCCAGTATCGCTGTACAGCTATACAGTGGGGAAGAGGGCATTTACACATCTACTACCAGTTTTGATGGAATGAATTTCCACAAGATGATACCTTTGAAATGTTAGCATTTGCCAGTCAGTTCATGGACAGATGACCTCCTGGGACATGTATTTTCTGCATACTGAAGTAGATCCCTTCACATACATACACTCTTACTTGGCAGCACCGGGAGTAGAACCCCTACCTAGGTACTTGTTGCTACTAAAGTGTGTGGCCTTAATTGCACACACCACACAGCTTTTAGGATGAGATGTGTCCCAGGATTCTTGTTAAGTGAAGAACATCACCAGGCCTTGTACAGTATGGTAATGGGGGATGTACTGGTTGTTTATGAACAATACATAGTGTGACATACTGTCATATATACATTGACAAACACATAACAATCATAGACATATCTGAGAGACCTGGATTTATCAGTGCTAACTACCTTGTCAGTGAGTCCATTGTGGTACAGATAATTTGCACACAGCATATGCATCATTGGGCTGGATAGTGTAATCAATTACCTGTATGGTTGATGGTGGCAGTGGTCCCCATACAGTGGACCTTGGGCAATGTACTGGGGTACCATGGTGTAAAGACAGTATACTCAGCACCCACACCTCACATTGGATATTTTACTCACTGAAACCCATGATAATTCTCTGACATACCCACAATCACACATTGACCAGGGCTGTAATACAACTCCTTGTCTATCGCAAGAGTGCTACTACAGGGATATGCATCTACTGCACATGCCACAGAGATAGTAGGGTGATAGTTTGTCATGGCTCTCCTACTGTCAGCAACATTCACTATCCTGTATACTGTATGGCAAGGTGTATTGTATTTGGAGAATGTAGTCTCATAATGCTGTATCCTACAAATATACACACTTGCCAGGACTCAGAGGGTAACCCTTGCCTATCTACCCATTTGTACAACAGTGTTGTGCTGGTACTGCAAGCTCCAGGTAGCCCATAGGCTGAAGAGTGTAACAAGGTACATGTAATGTCCATTGCAGCAGCAGCCATTTCTAACTATGGCAAAGGGGGTGTTGTGGGGGAGAAAGCCCTCAGGTATTATCAACTACAGGTTTACAAACACATAGATACTATCATTCTCAGTAATGCACACTGACACATTTGTCAGTACTGGGGTCCATAGGTGCAGGTGTTCCCAGGTGTGTACCAGGATATTGTCCATGGAGAGATGAGAAGAGTAGGGGATGTGGGTACAGTGGTATCATGCCATCTGTCATTTGTCAGCAGGCCATCTATCAACTGATGCCATGTGAGTGATCCTCAAGATGAGAGTTAAATGCAACATCCAATCATCTGGTTGCCTTTGCAGAGGGCCAGTGAGGTGCTCTAATTGACATGTATGCAACATATATTACATAACACGGACAGTGTCTGTCTTGGTGACCTGTACCCAGGCATGTTCTGTTGACTGTGGGAGTGTAGGTGAGGTATCCATGGCATGTGGTGCATACAGGGTGGGGTTTCCTATCTGTGGTATTCATAACACAACTGGGCAGACATGTCAGTGTCAGGCAAGCATAGAATGCTTGTAAGCAGCCAAGATGGATACTTGACATCTGCACGTCTGTACAGAGGACAGACAAACATCAGCTAGCCAACTGGTTATGCATTAGGATGAATGTTTTGACAGATAGATGTCTGACACTGATAGGTATGCCATTACTACATGACAGCAGCCCTCAATGACATGTCCTATACACACAGTAGTCTACAGTTAATAGCCACATGTCAGATCAATATCCAGTAGTAAATACTAAATGACACACAACTCACACACTAAGAACAGGATAGTCAGGATTCAGAGTCCATCTTTGTATGCAGGGCTGTTTGGTTCAAGTACTGCAATCTGCAATCTACTCTTACTTGAGAAAGAACTGTTAACAGCAGTAATGTAATGATACACTACATGCCGGTGTGACTGAATATAACCTGGGATACTACCCATGTATGAAACACATTCAAATGGAAAAGATTATTGTACAAGCCATATATTGTCAGGTGTCCCAGACAATAGACTCATGCTCCTTGCTACTGTAATAACAGCACATAGAAGCATGTTAGGTACATAGAATTAAATACACTTATTAAAGATGTCATTACCCTGCTATTTTATCAGACTGGAATGTGATCACTGGTTACCAGGGCTGAGCTATGCTTAGCAGGTATAAACATTGCTTAAATATAAATACTAAGCATATCTGTGCACTGGTAAGCGAAGCCTACGGTGTAAGTCAATTCAGTGAACAACTGCTTGACTGCTACAATTGTGTAGTACTTGTTAGTGAAAATAGTGTTGAATCAGTATGTTGTTATATCTATACAAACACATATCAGATAAATATGGTGGGATAACAAGGACATGGATATATATATATATATATATATATATATATATATATATATATATATTATATATATATATATAGATATATACATATGTAGATATATGTATACATGTACATACACATATATTTATATATGTATTTATATACATCTGTATATTGCTTTATATATATATATATATATATATATATATATATATATATATATATATATATGGGTCTATATCATATAATTGAAAACTCATTTCATTGAAGATTAATTCATTGACACATATTCACTGAAAGCTCACGTCACTGAAAACCCAATTCACTGAAAGCTCACTTCACTGAAAACCCATTTCACTGAAACTCATTTCATTGAAAGGTATATATGGCCTATTCCCCACTGTTGTGTGATCCCAGAATTAGTGTATAAAGTAAGGGGGGGGTGGGAGGCACAACCCCCCCAAATTTGAGGGGTGTGGTGTGAAGCCCCCCACATAAATTGGTTATATGTTATCTTCTGGAAGAATGTATTCATTACACTTGTAAGTATCCATCTATATGCTTTAAAATATTTACAATATGTCGGGGGCTATGCCCCTCACACCCCACAATGTGGGGGGCTGTGTCCCCCACATCCCTCCTTCCTTTATATACTAACTCAAGGATCACACAACAGTAGGGAAAAGGCCATATATACCATTCAACTAAATGAGTTAAGCTTCATTGAAATATATATATATATATATATATATATATATATATATATATATATGTATGTATATATATATATATATATATATATATATATATATGATATATATATATATATATATGTCTATATGTATATATAAATATATATATATATATGTGTGTGTGTGTGTGTGTGTGTGTGTATGTATATGTGTATATATATATATATATATATATATATATATATATATATATATATATATATATATATATATATTTATATATATATATAATATATAATATATATATATATATATATATATATATATATATATATATATATGTATATACATATATGTGTAACATATGCCCATAACATGTAGTGGAGTCATACCTCAGCACCAATGGTCGCAACCTCTTAAGGCAAGGGGATGTCATGTAAGTATTGCAGGTATAAATGTAGAATGTTGCTACAGTAACAGGGGTTGTCTTAACAGAAATGTTGTGTGGGAAGTCACATCTGATACTGACATGTACTCCATCAGTTACTGACAGACATCATAAGATCATCATAGTGAAGTATCACACAAATCATAGTAATGATCCTGTGGAATACAGCAGAAATATGACCAATAAATGTGGACAGTCTGACACACTCTCGTCAGTCCAGAGGTATACACAGAACTCCTTAGTGCGAGACGTGTGGACCAAGCCTGACAAAGTGGATGTTTACAGCCATGTAAATGGGGATATCACAAAAATACTGGAACAGATAAGCTCACACAGTATATGCACTCACAGACTCCTGTCTGTCCTGACACATATTAACCAGAGGAGCAGAGGTCACAAGCACACATAATACCCACTAGTTAGTGACATACATCTGTACAGCATCCCGATGCTTTGTCAGAAATACACAACAGTTATGGTGGCCTGGCAACAGTACATCTGACAAATACCTGGACATAACATCACACTAGGTAAATACACTGAGCTGCTAGGCATATCACAAAGCACTGTGCAAACTACAGGCAGACTGCCACAACACTGTCCTGAGTTTCTTATGGGGGAACATGTACTGGCAAATATAGCAGGCTGTACAGGCATGTAACAGCACAGAGTAACAGACACCAGTGTGAAAGTGCTTAACCACAACCAGTCTGAACACAGCCACAGTCACATATGGTAAGCCTAATTAATATTACAGCATATGGACTGTGTGAACAACACCATCCTCATATGTGCCATTCACGCACTAACCCTACATATAGTGGGCCAATGCACAGTGTAGTCTGACGCCTGACTGTGGTCTGGGACATGTGTCGGTCTGGCCCTACAAACATGTACGCCGATAGGGTACCCTACACTGGAGTAGTATTCAACATCAGATAGAACAGGACCAAGAACAATGACATCTACCACAGTCTGTACACAGGCCAAGTTACATATTCACAATGCACACTCTGTCAACAATCACCATAAGTACACAGACCTCACTACTGTACACAATACAACAGAATGTCCATAGGTTCATAAGTTCATAGGTTGGTACTAGGCTATCAGCCCTAGGGCCTATACAAGCCTAGCCATAACAATTCCCTGGCTATTTCTTCCCACATTATTTACTTTCCTGGACCCCTGTCTAGCAGGGCGACTGACGTGATCCCTGGGGTGAATTTCCTTTCTCCCATCCAATCGTCAAGGTTCCTCTTGAAGAGGTCCAAAGAGGCACTCTGCTTGACATGTATGGGCAATCTATACCAGAGTCTGGGGAGTCTCTGGGTCAGGAACCTATCCCTCCAGCATGTTTTGTTTATTGTGATGACAAGGTTTAGATCCCTGGAGCATGTAGCTCTGAGGGATTGGGATTTCTTTAAGTGTAGTATGTCCAACAGCTCTGGGTTTGACATGGCCTTGTATGTTAAGCAGAGATTGCCTCTGAGTAGACGATATGCGACAGAGTATAGCTGGAGTTTTTTAAGGCGATCAGCGTAGGGCATCTGCTTTAGGCCTGTGATTCTTTTAGTGAGGTATTTCTGAGGCCTTTCCAGTTGTTGCAGATGTCTTGAGAGGTACATACCAAATGGGGCGTTGTATTCTATAATGGGTCCAATGAGGGATGAGTACAGTGGGACAATGACCTCCCTTTTTCTGGATGAAAAGCCCTTCGTGATGAGGTGTGCCACATAGAAGGATTTCCTGACTGTTGTGGCGATGTGGTTATTGAAGGTGAGACCACTGTCCACCTGTGTCCCTAAGTCTCTTATCACACTTTCTGTGTTTAGTGTACTGCCACCTATATGGTAATTCATGGATACATATTTTTCCCAAAGGGGATAACAATACATTTCTTGGCATTGAGCTTGAGCCCATGGCTCTGGCACCAAGCATCTGTTTCTGTAAGGCCCTTTTGTAGAGTATCCACATCATTTGGGGATTCAATAATGGCTCCCAGTTTGCAGTCATCTGCAAACTTTGTTAGCCAGAGTCCCTTGGTGTTGACCTGTACTTCAGAGAAGTAGATGCCAAACAAGAGCGCCCCAGGACTGAACCCTGAGGTACTCCACTTGTCACTTGTCTGGAGCTGGATTTGGAGTTGGCTACTTTTACAGTGTGGGTTCTATCAGTAAGCCATTTAGCAACCCATTGGGTGACATAGGGATTAATGCCCAACTTAGTAAGTTTATCTATGATTCCAGAGTGGGGGATGGTGTCAAATGCCTTGGCAAGGTCTAGATAGGCTGTGTGGACCACCTTACCCTTGTCCATGGCTCTGGAGACTGATTCAAAGAAGTCAATCAGGTTCAGGAGACAAGATCGGCCCTTCACAAACCCAAACTGGGTGGGGTCCAGTATTTGAAGGTTGCCAATGTCTTTGTTTATAAGTTCCATGATAATACGCTCAATGGCCTTGCAGATAAGGCTTGTCAGACTGATGGGATGGTAGTTTCCGGGATCCAAGGTGGATCCCCCCTTGTGGATTGGAATAACTGTAGCTCTGCGCCACTCAATGGGCACGAAACCTGAGGTGAGGGTATGATTAAACATGACACTTAGGTGAGGTGCCAGTTCATATTGTAGTTCATGTAGTACACAGCCCGGGATGTCATCTGGTCCCATGGATGCTGTATTCTTGGCTTTAGAGAGTGCGTTTTGTACCTGTGTGGCCGTTATTACTGGAATTTGGCAATCTTCCGGTATTGAGATGGGCCATTTAGGGGGTGAGAGGGGGGTGAAGTTGGCACTGAATCGATCTGCCAGGATATTGGCAATATCCTTCGATCAGTATATTTAATGCCATTCTGTTTTAGCTCAGAGCAGATCTGAGCATTGCCATTTAGATTCTTGACATAGTTATAGAATGCTTTGTGGTTGTCTTTGGAATCTTAGGCAATTTTATTTTCGTAACTAGCTTTGGAGGATTTTAAGAGGCATCTCAGTTTCTTACTGAGGCTAGTAAGGGAGTTTTTTGCATCCTGGGATTTTCCTCTTTTCTGCAAAAGTTTCTTCCTTTTGTTGTAAAGTTTGTTTATGGCAGGGGACCACCAGATTGGCTTCCTTTTTTTGGATGAGAGCATTTTGGTTCTATTTGGGATGGCACGATTCATGCATGAGTGGATGTGCTCGTACAGTGCCTTAGTGTAGGATTCAGCAGTCCTACACTAGGACAGGTTTTGTCCTCAAATATAAGGCCTACTATACATAACATGTCTAGCAGTCTGATATCTCACTGACTTGCTATCAGGTATGATGTCAGTAAATAATGATGTACTGACCCTATGCACCTCTTACTGCATAACATATGTACAAAGGATGACAGACTTGGGGTTGGAGGCACAAACACAGGGCCAATATTGATATGTTGCTGTGATAGCCCCTTACATTTACTGGTGTAACAGGGTTTGTTGTGACATATGTCTTCAAAGGGATATGAAGTCAGTAACTCACACAGATGTCAACATGTACTAACTGCAATCATCAGAGTATGCTACTCCATTTCTAAAGATAGGAAATGTGTGAGTAACACAACACATGTAAGACTCCAAATTCTGGCCAGTCTGCAGATAGCCCTACAGGTGAGAGTTTCCTCAACCACATAACACTGTAATGTCAGATTTCAAATAATGTAGAGCAGCCATATCCACAGAAACCCTGTTAATACTTACATTCTGTTCCCATGTCTGGAACATTCCCCTGCTGTTTGTTGGCCTGTCACCACAGTGCATGTTGTAAGAGGGATTTCCAACTACCCTCTGTGATGCTGTTTGTCAAATACCCACATGAAGTTCTGCTTACAGTGAAGGAAAATGGCCAACACCTACATGAAGTGCTTAGTTATAGGAGTGTGTTTCCATGCAAATGGCTATAGTGGTTGGCTATAGGAATGATACCACAGCTGTTCCATATGCAATTAGCAAGTGGGGGACTGCAATTTGTGCACAGGCTATCAGCTGATCATGAGCATCACTTACAAAACTCAAGCTGCTGCCTAAGTAAAGCAGATGTACATTTCCACATCCACCAGCGGGAGAGTGAGAGAGACAGAGACAAAGTAAGAAAGGAAGCGAGTAGGACAGTAAGAGTCAAGCGTGTTTGTGTATGATCCATGGGTGGAGAGTGGTATCTGGGCATTATGATGGTTGCCTATATTGTGTACTAATCTATACTGTCACATGGCAATTGCACATGGCTGTACACATTTATGGCTGAGGACTGTCTACAACAATTTCTACAGTGTTTGGAAAATGTTGGCCTTGTAATGTTGACAATGGGACATGTAGATCAATATAATGATGTAACCAAACCCATACTGCAGTGGATCCTGTCAGCCCAGTAGGACACTCACACTTAGCAGTACTGAGTTTCAAGCCCCTAACTTACTAAGTATTGCTGTTACATTGTTATGCAATTTTTGCATGTGCCACAGAGCTTATATGCTAAAGAGATGTCCAAAGGTATCTTTGAAGGTGAGTGACATCAGCAATGGTGATAAAGGAGGGATAAGGAAAGTGTAGTACATGTGACTGTCCACAAAATAATGTGTCAAGGAAGACACACCCACACTCTTTTACTGAAAATCACACACATCATCACAGTTGGCAGGATCAGGATTAGAACTCCTACCTAACTAGTTTGCAACACTACAGTAATACACAGCTATCACATGTGCCACATTGCTTATCAGACTGATACATGGTCAAATGGTTATTTCAAGGTGACTGACATCAGCAGGCATGCTACAGTAGGGCAATAGGAGGCATAGGGAGTGTGAATGGCTTCAAAATCATTACTCTCCACACACACACACACACACACACACACACACACACACACACACACACACACACACACACACACACACACACAGATACATATTTGCCAGTATTGAGATGCATGGGTTCATTGCTTCACAGGTGTGTAGTAGTTGACTGTGCCTGAAAGCTGTAAAAGGCTAAGCAAAGGGAATACCCTGGCATCAGGCCACATGACAATGGTCTCCAGTGTGGCTCAGGGGTGTAGTCCCTGGATTGACCCACACAGGCGGGTATTGTAGTCACCATCCACTCATTTGGGTTACTATTGTGGGTGGCCAGTGCTGTGCAATGCTTGCCATATATGTAATCTATATTCCATAACATGGATAGTGTCTGGGTTTTGCACATGTCCCACATGCATGTTCTGTGATGTGTGGAAGTGTACTTGAGGTCTCAGGGGCATGTTGCGTGGTCAAATTGTTATCTTCTGATGTGGCAGTCCTGACCTCATTTGGTGAGGCCTGACTATGGAATTGAAGTTGTGCTTGCACCTACATTGACAGCACAATACAGGTATTCAGTGGAGTTAGTGGCATCTGTCCATACAGGGCATGTATATAAGGCATGATATTCCCTTTGTGGGTTACATTTGCAGACTCTACAGTTGTTGCAGGTGTCCAGTGGGGAACATAGCAAAAGGACCACTGTAAGCATTTGTTTGCCTATTGTAGGGATGGAACAAGGTGCCATGTCCTTTTACTTGCTGGATAACACACAGTCAGGAGAGGTTACACATCACAGTACATTCTGATGTCAGTGTCAGTGTTGTGATCAACAGGCATGTAGTCCACTGCAATCACACTGTGGTTACTATCTGTGGGCAATATGCAGGGAACTACCAATATAGTGGTTGTTTATGAGACATGGATGGAGAGTGTTCTTTGAGTAATACAAGGGTTGCCTATAGTGTTCATTGATCCATAATGTCACATGTAGTGCTATGGATTGTCTACACCAGCCTATCTGCTGTTAGACATCTGTTGTCCTTGTAAGGTGGACATTGTGACATATAGTAGGTCCTCAATATAATAATTTAGCAAAACACACTCCGCAATGCATCCTGTCATTACACAATCACAACAGCCTCCACACAAGATACTGATGACAGACACACACTCGCCAGTACTGAGATTCCAATCCCTATCTAGCTATGTATTGCTACTACTGTGTACGACAGTTATCGCACATGCCATAGAGCTTATTGGATGGATGTTGTCCCAAGGTACTTCTAAGGTGAGGAACATCACCAGCCCTTTTGTATACTGTCATTGGGTGATGTAGTGGGTGAGAGATCCCAAAAATAATTTTACCCTAATCACACATTTACATTTGCCAGGGGTGAGGTTCAAACCTCTACTTAACAATCTCTACGGACCATTATGTTACACATTTACCACATGCACGACTGACCTGACATGGTGTTTGCTTCAGAACAGGTACTTGTAAGGTGGATGATATCTGCAGGACTGCTAAAGTCAGGTTCTGAGATGTGTACTGGCTGTAAATGGAGTTAAAATCTTGAAGGTAAACACATACATTTGCACTCACACAAACACTTGCCACAGATAAGACTCAAACCTATAGCTGTGTAGTGACTGCTACTACATTGTTTTACATTTATGGCACTCATCACAGAGCTTATAGGATTAGCCCTTCTCCAAAGGTGTATTTCAAGGTGACTGACATCAGCAGGCTTGGTAAAGTAGGGTAATGGGAGGTGTAGTGACTGTGACCTCAAAATAATTGATCCCTGTACACACAGTTTCACAGTCGCCTTGTCTGGGATTATAACTCCTACTTAACTAGTATATCACACTATAGTATTACGCAGTTATTCCACATGCCATGGAGCTCACAGAGTTAATCTTCTCCAAAGAGTTATTTCAAGGTGACTGACATCAGCAGGCTTGCTAAAGTAGGGCAATGGGAGCTGTAGTTACTGTGAATGGCCTCAAAATCATTGATCCCTACATATGCAAATACACACAGTTTCACAGTTGCCATGTCTGGTATTAGAACTCCTACCTAACTAGTACATCACACAACAGCATTAAGCAGTTATTGCACATGCTACGGGGCTTACAGGGCTGAACCTTCTCCAAAGAGGTATTTCAAAGTAACTGACATCAGCAGGCTTGCTAAAGAAGGGCAATGGAGAGTGCAGTGTGTGTGAATGGGCCATAAACCATTCCTCTGGAAACACACACACAACACTCGGTCACACACAACTTTACATTTGACAGGACTGGGTATACGACTGCTAGATGAATAATGACTTGTACTGTCATGTTACACAGTTATCACAAGCACCACAGACACTATAGTGCTGAGGGCTACCAGACGCAAATGTCTACAGTGATAGTCTTTGGCATATCATGTGATATTGGCCAATTAGATGTGTGGTGGGTGGGACAGGCCTAATGATGGGAAGCTCTTTGTCATTGTCTGTCTCTCTCTTCCCCACATTCCTGTTTGTGTATGTTTGACCTATTATAGTGTGTTGTCCTTGGATATATGTGTGTATTCCTATCTGATGTGTGTGCAAAGCAAAAATGGTGTGCAATGTGGTGTGTGTGCACACAAATCTGCAAATGACAGATATGTATAGTCCACTGTTGTTGTCAGACATGGGCTTCATTTCTCTAAGTGTGGGAGCATGCCCAGTATGATTTATGTATTGAATGTGTGAATCTATTACAGGTAGGTTATACTCTAGTGCAGGAATTTGTGTTCTACACCTACAGCTAGCAACCTGTTTCTGCAGGATATCTATAGATAGGTTGACAATATGGAGTCACAATGGGCATATGATAGTGGGATACTGTGGGATACAGGAACCCCACTCGGCCTTTCTGAGAACACTGGAAAATATGAAGGTCTCTCCAAACACCATTATATTGGGCGACTTCAACTACCCAAACATAGACTGGGAGCATTACTCTAGCTCCAACACCCTAGCCCAAAGGTTCCTAGAGTTTATAAACTCAAATGCTATGGAACAACTTGTTACCACTCCCACAAGAGGGGAAAACATACTGGACCTGATCATCACCAACATGGGGACTCTATGCTCCAGACCAGAAGTGTATCCCTCACTGGTAAGATCAGACCATAAACTAATCTCACTGGATATTCACATCCCGACCCCACCCCTGCCCAGAAAACCACAGTGAAAAACTTCTCTAAAGCAAATTTCACACTCCTCAAAACCGAGGTGGAATCCTTCAAAGCCCCCGGGCCTGTGGAAAATACGGCCCAGACCACAGAATCCTTTATAAACACATTCTATGAACACCTTCAGGAATGCATGGATCATGCGATCCCAAATAAAACCAAGACCCAATCCTCCAAAGGCAGACGTCCTGTCTGGTGGACTCCAGCCATAAACAAACTATACAATAGAAGGAGGAAGCTACTAAATGATAGAGCAAAATCCCAAAAAGGGAAGGCATCACTGATCAGTATTAGCAAAAAACTACGGGCACTCATAAAATTGTCTAAGGCCAGCTTCGAGAGAAAATTGCACAGGACACTAAGGATAATCACAAGGCTTTCTTTAGTTATGTTAGGAACCTGGGTGGTAATTCCCAGATATGCTCAGAATTAGTGCAAAATGACAAAAATACACTGAACCCACAGACATTGCCAACATCCTAGCTGACAGGTTCAGCACAAACTTCTCCTCCCCACCAAAGGGCAAATATCTATCCCAGCAGAGTGCTGCCCCTGACATCTCAGATGCTCAGGTAAGAGCCGCCTCTCCAAAGCAAAACACAGCATCAATGGGACCAGACGGTGTCCCGGGCTGCATCCTACATGAACTCCAAGAAGAGCTAAACCCAAATATAAAACTACTGTTCAATCTCAGCCTTACTACAGGATATGTGCCCAAAGAGTGGCATACAGCAACAGTGGTCCCTCTCCATAAAGGTGGTGCCTCAACGGATCCTGGAAACTATCGCCCCATAAGCCTGACTAGCTTGGTCTGCAAAGCTATGGAAAGGATTATCATGGACCTCATAAATAAAGATATTGGGGACCTACAGACACTGGATCCTACCCAGTTTGGCTTTGTTAAGGGCAGATCCAGACTCTTAAACCTGGTTGATTTCTTTGAAACAGTCACCAAGGCCATTGACGAGGGGAAGGTGGCCCACACAGCCTACCTGGACCTCGCAAAAGCCTTCGATACAATACCCCACTCGGGCATTATAGATAAGCTCACCAGCTTAAATATAAACCCCTATGTCACTAGATGGATTGCAAACTGGCTCAAGGACAGAACCCACATGGTTAGAATTGCTGGAGCCATGTCAGACTCCAAACCAGTTACAAGTGGTGTCCCACAAGGCTTAGTCCTGGGACCTCTCTTGTTCGGTATATATTTCGGAGGTACAGGCCAACACGGAAGGACTGTGGCTGACCAAGTTCGCAGATGACTGCAAACTGGCCATAATCGACTCTCCAGTCGACACAAGCATCCTCCAAAAGGGCCTCATAGAAACAGACAACTGGTGCCAGAGCCATGGCCTCAAGCTAAATGCCAAAAGTGTATAGTCATCCCCTTTGGCAAAAACAAAGTGCCACAAATTACCACATAGGTGGTAATCCATTAAGTACAGAAGAAGTAATTAGGGACCTGGGGACCCAAGTTGATAGCAATCTCTCATTTGACAATCACGTGGCCAAAGTGGTTAGAAAAACATTTTATATAGCCCACCTAATCATGAAGGGATTCACATCTAGATCAGGGGAGGTCATCGTGCCTCTTTACTCATCCCTCATCAGGCCCATAATTGAGTACAATGCCTTTTGGGATGTACCTTACCAGACACCTGCAGCAACTGGAAAGACCCCAAAAGTACCTCACCAAGAGGATCAAAGGGCTCAAACAGATGCCATATGCTGCCCGGTTAAAGAAACTCCAGCTCTGCTCAGTGGCATGCCACCTGTTCAGAGGCGATCTGTGCCTGACGTATAAAGCCATGTCCAACCCGGAATTAATGGACATGCTGCACCTCAGAAAATCCAAATCCCATCGAGCTACGCGCTCAAGAGACTTGAACCTCAGCACTGAAATAAATAGGACATGCTGGAGGGGCATATTCATAACCCAGAGGCTCCCTTCACTCTGGAATAAAATCCCAGTCCAGGTTAGGCAGAGTTCATCATTGACTCTCTTCAAGAGGAATCTTGATGAGTGGATGGGAGATCGTAGGTTTACCCCGGATATCACTTCTGTGTCACTGTTAGACAGAGGCACAGTATACTAACCTCGAAAAAGGGCATAGCAAAATAAATTTAAAATGGGTGGCGAAAGCCAAACACATTCTGGCTAGGCTTATAAATGCCCTAGGGCAAATAGCCTAGTATGAACCTATGAACCTATGAACTATTGTGTCTGCACTGCTTGTTCTACATGGTTTTAGTGTTAGCAGAGATATTCAGACATATGTACTGCTTTACACTGTGATGTATTATGTCATCAACTACTGACAGCTATACTTATTTGCTCACAGTAATTTCCTGGGGAATACAAGGTGAATGAAGCTGTGTCCAGTACTGTGGTCTGCAGTTTTTATATTCTTGCACACTCATGCCATTCTGGTAGGGGAGTCGCAGACACTTGCTGATGGGTCTGTGTAAATGGTCCAACACCTCAGTACTGTGGTGGCTGAGGATCCCCTGCTTGTATATCTATCGATGTGACAGAATGACCATATCCTGCTGTGGCCATACCTCTCAGCTGTACAGATTTGCACAGGTTACCTAGAGGCAGAGCTCATATATCTGGTCAGTTCCCCTTCACATTGTGGTTTATGAGCAGGTTTGTAGCCACCCATTACTGGGTTTGCAACCAGGGGTAGTATGGGCACACATCAAAGTTTCAGACTTCACACACTCCATGGCGTCCATGCTTTTACACCCCCCCCCTGTTATTCTATCCTCTTCCTAACATTATGCAAGTGATATCTGATAAGTATCCCTATAGTTATCCCTTCATCCCAGCGGTATTTAGGGGTTGGTCCACAGTTCATTCAGTCGGATATGGTGGGCCTGCTACTAGAATTTGTCAACATGGCCTTGCATTTGTGTTCTGTGGACTGTGTTATATTGTTATTTGGGACTCCATGAGATAACATACACTGGCAGTACGAGTGAGGTACAGGCCTTTGACAGAGGACTGTAGGGCATTTGGTAGTGATAAAGGCCATCTGTAGCAGGCCAGTGCATTGTGTCACTGCTAGAGTCCCAGGCTACAAGCCACTGGATTCCCCTGGGGTGACAGGGTAGGTCTGCAAGGTGTTAATGGCAATAGTTCCTGTCCTTATTAATCCATTGGTGTGGATGCTGGCAGAGTGCTGTTTACAGCTAGGGACACACCTGCATGGGACACCACTTCAGCATGGTGCATTCTGTGGATATTCCCATACAGAAGTGGGGGGTCATATTGTACTCATTCCCAACAGCAGGGATATGACCTGTGATGAACCTGTGGTTGATGGTGGGGCGAGCTGACTGCATGTGTGATATGAAAGCTTCTTGCAGCTAACTCACAGATATACCTGGGACATTCCCCTTATGCTGGCTTGTGCGGGGACATCAGCAGTTTCTCATTACTTCCTAACTGTGCCTTTTGTGGTCTGCCAGTGACTGGCCAGACTACATCAGTATTCCATACTACACAGACAATTAATGTGCTGCTAACCTGTATGTACAATTCCAAAGGTGTGTGCATTTGACAGTTACATTTTATATACTCTGTCTAGGGTCCTTCAACCTGTGTACTGTGTGTATGCTTGGGCCCACATTCATGGCATGTCCATCTTTCAGATGGTGACAGATATTACATCTGAACAATGAGTATGGATGGCTGCTGGACTGGGTCTTGCTGGGATGCATTGTGGTTGGCACTGCAGTTGTCAGAACATGGCCCTGTCATCAACAGTACTGGCCACAGGCCTCTGAGACACAACCCTCCATGCCTACATGCTGACCACTTCCACACAATATACAACACGCAACAACCTAAAACACAGAGCCCTGCATATTGTACACATGCAACAATCTATCCTGCTAATTGGGCCAGCTAAGGTAATCTGTACTCCACTGTTATTAAACCCACACATACATGTTACTACATTTATACATAGGATTGTCTGTGGGGGGGGGGGGGGGGCACACCTGACAACTGTAAACATTTGCTATGACTGTACTGGTATTTCAGGTACTCTGTTGGCTTCCATTTCATTCTGTATTCTGACCTATCATGCAGACTAGAGGCATATCAGTGGAGTACAAATCTTAGATTTTATTGACCTACATTTCAGCTTCAGACTTCTTACCCTTCAGAGCTAGCATCCAACTGCCTGACCTGTTGCAGCTGTCTGTGTAGGTCTGGAGGGAGGCTGTTCTCCGTTGCCATCAATTAGAGGCCTTAGCACAGCCTTTCTTTGTGGTCATCTACACCTGTCCTGCTGGCTGAGACTGTTGTTGGGTATGTGGGCCTCACTGACATGCATGTGTGTGTCCTATGAAAACACATTTGGGCCACCACATGTACTGCAGTTGGATTTGTCATCTTGTCTAGTACTGCCTAATTTGTTGACACCACTATTTGTTATGGATTTCATGCTGTTAATATAGGTGTCTACTGTCTGCTGCCATCCCATTCAGACACCTAATTCCCTTGCATGCTCACATCCGTACCATAGATACAAGTAGCAGAACATACTACTCCATTCAGCAGTTGACAGGGAGAGTGACTTACCTTGTGACAGAGCCAGTATTGAGGATGGTGCTGGAGGACTGACTATGTCAGATGCACATAGTACACTCCCTATACATGGTAAAGCACAGGTAGTGTCATGTTTGGCATCCCCTTTACTGTATGTGCGAATCAGAGGGAGGTGTCATTCCATGGGTTCCTACCATGTCAGTGTATGCGCTAATCATTGCCTCTTTGCCAAAGTCTGGGCATACTGGGCCTGCCTCCTTCTGCCTACAGGGGCAGACTCAGGTTGTTCCTCCTCCGAGTCACTCTGTGCTGGCCTTGGCAATGGTGGGGGGCTGTGTGGCTGTGCCCAGTGCTGCTCCTGCTGCAGCTGTTTCTGCAGGATCATGTTGTGTAGCATGGCATATACAATGAAAATTTGTGTACATGTAGCTGGAGAGTACTGCAAGGCTCCACCAGTTATGTCCAAGCACTGGAACTGTGACTTGAGCATTCCAAACACATGCTCAATTATGATTCTGGTTTGTGCATGTGCCTCGTTATGGAGTTCTTGTTCAGGTGTGTGTGCATTTCTGATGGGCGTCATCAGCCACGGCTCCAATGTGTAACCAATATCCCTCACTAGGTGGCCATATGGGATGTCCCCACTGGCAAATCTCTGGTACAGCTGCATCATATGCCAAATGTGGGAGTCGTGATAGCTTCCAGGGCTGCAAGAACACACATTGATTTTAATGCCCTGGGGATTGCACATGACCTGGCAGTTGATGGAGGGGAAGCCCTTGCGGTTTATGTAGACCCTACCCTGCTCACCGGGTGGTGCTTTGATGTGTAAGTGCGTGAACTCTATAGCACCCACTACCTCAGGGTATTCTTCTATTTGGTGAAGAGATGCATATTGCTGGTCAACGGCTCATGGGTATTGTGGAAATATATGTGCACACCGGCATGTGCTGACATGGCAACAAGGAACTGGTGGAGTAGCCTGGATGCTGATGCCTGTGAGATCCCCATGATATCCCCAGTTGACCTTTGGAAGGTACCTGTGGCTAGTATTCTTAAGCCTACACATACCTTGGTATCCACTGGGATGGGTTCCCCTCTGTTGGTTCTCTGTGTGTGAGGCGTGGCTGACACAGCTCAACAATTTGCTGTAGGAGGTCCCTGCCCACCCTATAGCGCTCTACTATGCCTAGCTCATGTAGCCCCTGGTAGGTTACCCTGGGTCTGTACACTCTTCTCCTTCTCCTCACTGTGGGTTGGTCGTCAGCATTCTCATCCTCACCACCCTCAGCCTCTTCCACATATTGATGTATGAGAGTGTCAGCAGTCCCTATCATTTTGTTAGTTTTGTTAGGTAAAATTTCCCCATTTGTGTACACAGTAGGTGTAAAGTTTGTGGGGAAAAACCAGAGTGAAAGGTGTTTGCATAGTTTATAGTAGTGTGCTGGACTGGGCTAAGCTGCTGCCTGTGTAACTGGCAAATTCTGATACATTTCACCTGCCAGCTGTGCTAGTTCTCCTTGATTACATTCCTACTGCTGTTTTCCCTTC